>NC_142401.1:4211736-4506221 GCF_059441095.1 Idiotropiscis lumnitzeri | reverse complement strand
AAAAACTCAACAACACTAAAGCATTGATATTTGTTAAGCTGTTCAAAGAGACGTTTTCTTGGCCACTTTTTTTTTTTTTTTTAGCTCATTTATCATCAACTGCCTCCACTTTCACCCCTCGCTCAGTCTGTCTCTTCTCCTCACAAGGTAGTCTCCTTCTCCAGATTTTTATCTGATGGGAGCTTTGCCACACTTTGCACTGAATACTATTTAGAAAGCCTCTCATATGTTCGACGCTACAACACACATTTGCTTGCACACGTACAGGACACACACGGACGGGATATTATGACCTTGCTAAAATGAGGGGAAAGTGGAAAATTTATTTATAGAGCCTTTGCTGCATGTACTGCACGGTACAGGCATCAGAATAAGAACAATAACGACATAATATACACATTCATAACGTGATTTATTATCCATCTGACCTAATTAAAAAGCACATTTTGGGAAACTCAAGTCCAGTTAATTTTAGAACAACATTATTACGCAACAGCCTTCCACCCATCATCTCTCATTTTCTCCTTTCTCTATTCTTCGATCCTAAACATTGATTGGTGCCTTCGGATCTTTTGATTTGTCCAGCTGAAGATTGCAAGCTGGAGTTTGATTAGTGACATACTGTTAATTGGGCAGTTTCCACCGCACTCCCCGAGCAAAGTTTTGCTCACACCTCTTTAGTGACTGAAAGAGTCATTAATGTGGAAACTGCAAACAATGGCTCTCTATACTTTGGCCAGTGATGTCAAAGAGTCTCTTCCTGTGTCGAATGAGCCCTTTAAACTCCGACGTCCATTTCCCAGGAGGTTGAGTTGTGTACAGATTGCAAAGGGTGCCGTCAACTAAAACAAGCCTTTTGGCCTCACACATGACCTGACAACTTCCGGGTCGTGCCACGATGGCTTTCCTGAGGGTCAATCAGAGTGCCAGCGTGCGTTTCACATGACCTCAAACCAAAGTTTTTATTGGTTTGGAATTTTAATTATAGTTAGTTTTAAATAGTTTTAAGGACAGGTTTAACATTTAGTTTTAGTATTAGTTTTTGTTTTAAAAAAAAGTGTTTTACAAGTGATGATTTTTTTTTTTTTAAATTACCTTGGCATGTATTGTGGAGTGAAAATTCAACAAAATATTATTTCAAAATTTTGACATTACTAGGGACAGTTTACGGTTTTAACAGTCAACAGTCACGAATTAGAATCACGCTAGGATGCCTTGTTCACCAAGTAGCAAACTTCTAAAGTTGATTTCCTGGTTGAATTACCGGTCAGAAGTATTAAACCTGTTTTGTTTTTGTTTTTTTAATGTATGACGCCTGCGTTGCGTTTGCGACTGAGTTAAATGCCAAGAGCAGGTGAGCCATTCAAGCCAACGCCACACGCAAACTCAGGAGCGACGTCATTTGCCGTCTCTTTTTTTATTGGCTGCTACCTAACGACAAACATTAAGAGGACTACAACTCCCAGATGACTGTTCGACCTTCTCCTCTTCCGGGAAACAGCCTCTCCGTTAATATCAACAGAAATGCGTTTAAAATCAACGCCAAAGGCTCATGTATTGAATTAATACCCACAGACGAAAACAAAGCCCGTTTCCTCTACAATTATGGTTTTAATTAGTTCTCTAAATGTAAAATGAAGTTTCAGTTAGTTTTCAATATCACGCAACCATTTTCTCCCCACGCACGCCGTACAACGCAGCGCTCATGTGACACGTGATCACAAGCGTCGGAATGTGTCCAAGTGGTGACAGCTGTTTGATGTGTGAGCATTCGACCGGGGCGGTTTGATGTCAACGTCTGACTCACGCGGGTTAATGGCGATGAGTGAGAGTGCAGGGGTCTTCAATGTGGCACTCTCCGTCTCTGACTATGCACGACTGAGGATCATCATCATTCGAGACATGCAATTACGCTGTGAGCTCATGAGATCAATCATTTGTCACATCCGGGGAGGGAAACACCCCCGCTAAGTGAGAGCGAGTACAATTAAACTCTCAAGTCAACATAATTCAAAGCTTAAATCGTCTTGGACAAAGCAAGTGCTTGTTCAAAATACATTTCCAATATCTAATGGATTTTAAGATCACAGATTGACCATTAATATCAGGATATTATTTGTGCTTTTCTGCTTATTGACATTGGCACTAAAAGTGACACTCCAAGTCACTTGTACAATGCAGCACTTTTCTTGAAAGAGATCTTATCAACTTCACCCAAACATTTTAAGCGGCATGAATTACCATAAGAGGAACATGTCCACAAGGCAAATTAATTAGGAGAATGTAGATAGCAGAGTCATAGATGAAAGAAGCTTGCCAAAATTGTTTCGTTTTTTTTTTTCTTCCCCCACTGGATAGGGGGCGTGTTATTTTCCTTTTTAAACAATGCAGGACTCAGCAGGACACAGAGCGGACATGACACAACATAGTATGCTGTCGTCATTACCAGTAAAAGGATTATGCTGCTGTAATGATCACATTCTGTATTTGTTCTCCCTTCACACTACAAAACGATTAATACATTTTCTTTCGACCAAACGTTTTAGGAACGATGGCATCAAATCAAAAGTTCAAAAGCTTTCATTTCACATGATTTACATCTCGATGTGTTCAACAATTCAGCACAGAGGACCTTTTGTTGAAATGAATTAAAAGTGACTAACATTTCTCATTTGGTGGCATAACTGTGACGTGTAATGAGTGCAGCAAGCCTGCGAGTCATGGACTTCACCAGGTTATTGCATTCTTCATTTGAAATGCTTTTGCAGGCCTTTCCTGCACACGCTTTTAGTTCTTGTTGTCGGTCACCTCTTCAGAAGGTGAAATGCATGCCAGGTGAATGACTTCCACTTTCCTTTTATTTTTTTACCTGATGAGTGGTTTGCAACGGGCCTGTATAGTTCTTCTCTGGAAATCTTAACAGCCATGTGAAGGTTGGCGATGATGTCACTGACTGTTTTTTTTTTTTTTTGCATGTTGTTGCCCTTGGAAAACATGAAGAGATGCCAGAGCTCCGAAAATATAATTCAATATTTGTGAACTTAAACTACAACTTGAAGCTGAGTTGTGGGACGGACTATTTAACAATCATTACGTCCGCTGGTTTTGCACACGCTCGCATAGTGAGAGAACATGAACCTTGTGGGCCCCCTCCGGCATAAAACGAAAGCCATATCTGCAATACGCTGCGAAAACGATAGCCCATTTCTCCCCATTTCTTGGCTTTTATTCCTTTTAATTCATGTCCCTTGCTGTCCTGCTCCTCTCAGTCAATATACTTCATGCTATCTCTCCAGTACCCTGATTGGTGGAACCGAACGCACAGGACAAATAAAAAAAAAAAAAAATAATAATAATATTCCGCATGTAGAAAAGTTTCTGCTGTAAAAACAATCTACACTAAATTGTCAGACTCTTTGAAGACAAAAACATGTCCTATTCATTTTACTTTGCTTAAATAAAAATGTCCCCTGCACCCCACCAATCACCCTTGTATTTAAAATGAGCGCTGGCGAAGGGGTTGCATTGCCGAAAGGCAGATCATCAAAGCACATTTAAAAAAAAAAAAAAAAGTCAATTTTTAATTCCTCTCTTCCGTTTCATTCCATGTCAGATAAGCCAACATGAATTGTTGCAATATATGGCACCATTCTCTGTTCTCAACACCTGTCCAGGTGCTCTGAAATGGGCTAAAATGGATAGATGAAAGGCTGTGTGACTACGATTGTTAAAAGTGCGCTTGAGAGACAGCCAAGAGACCCCAAACGGGGCCAAAACAAAGCAGTCTGGATGGTGTTTGCACAATGCGTGTGCGTGCGTGTGTGTGCGTGTGTGCAATTAGGGGTGGCAAGGATGGTAGATGTCAACATCTTGCCTTCACAGTGCCCATCTCCATTTGCATAATATCCATTCCTCATGAGCAACAAAGAAAAGACAGACATGGAGACACAAACTCGGCTTGATGAGAGAACAATGGTGTTCTCGTGCGGATTATTTTGTGGGAGCAAATATTCATCGTTTTGTATTTTGTCAGGTACTTTATTAGAAAAAAAAAAAAAAAAGTGAAACTTCGCCACAGCTCAGCTCAGCACCCCAACTTTGTCTGGGAAGAACACGACAAAGGGGGTCCTCGGTTTACGTTTCAGTAGCTAACACGCTAATAAGATCATGATTACGGGAAATATTTGGATGAAAAGCAATTCGAGACAAATAATCAGACTACAGCTACTAAAAAAACTCATATCATGACTTTTTTGTATTTACCTACGTTGACGAGAAGGTGATACCAGAATTTCGGCGGGGAAACTCCCGTCGCCACCAAATGCAGTGACCATGAACTCATTCACTGCCATTGACGGACATAGAAGCGCAAATATTATCTGAGGGCCAAAATCAAAGTATGTTTCCCAATGACGAGCAAATTTGGAAAACAAAAAAAGACCTCAGGGACAGGGAAGCAGCTGCACTTTTCGGGGTGATGGTGAAAGTATGCACACAGCTGGCAGAGGGGCAGGTGTAGCACAAGAGTGCTGATCTTTGGCTGAATTAGAACACGGAACGGCAGACAAAGATGGATGATGGATGGTATTGATACAGGCGGCAGAAGCCTGGCGTTATCTGGGCAGCACAAGCTAGACCTGCCCGGGTGATGGGTGGGCTGTCATCCCTTTGTTTATGGCCACCACCCATCTTTCATCTCTTATAAGCTGCAAAAGCTTAGATCACTCAAAACTGCCTCACCAGTCTTTGTCTCTTCATCAGCGACTAGAATCTTTTTTTTTCTTTTCTTTGACACGCTGTTTTCTTCTGCCGAGTTAGTTTCAGATGAACGGCCACAAACTTCTATAAAAGTTGATTTTGCTCTCAAGTGACTGGCAACGATGACACTATAAAAATATTTTCAACTTTCTTTACGACGTATACGGGAAGCGAAGGAGAGACGGCGGGGAGAAGACAAACCTCATCCAAGTTCTATCCCCACGAGTTGCACGCTTCCAATTAACGACGGGTTGGTTTATCAGTCTCCAATGGGTGATTGCTGTTTTTAATCATTTTCTTCCTCTACATGATTTACTCTCCCTCTATCAGTCTTTGCCGCCCTTATCGTCTACCCCCCCACCCACCCCCGCTCATCCCGCCTTCCTCGCCACCCCAGCCGCGTGGAGGGCTGCCTCCGTTCCACCACGTTCGTATGAAGCCTAACGAAAGTCAGGTCTGAATTTAAATGAAAACTTCAAATGTGTCGTCTTTTGACAACCGGTACGGAAAGTTTGACACTCATCGGGCAGACCCACAATTGTGCGTTTTTTTTGTTGTTGTTGTTGTTTTTTGAGGCAGTCTGATCATTTTGTAGCTAAGGAAAAATGGGGTAAAAGTACAAAATTGCCGTTAGGAACGCACCAAAAGGAACATTCTTGGTTGAAACGCAAAACTGAAAAAGGGGAAATCTGATGCCAAAAACTGAAACTGAAGTCAAATAATACAAAATCTTACAATAATAATAATAAAAAAAAAATCTAGTCATAGTTTGATACTAAATATTCAAGTGGGGTGTCTGTTCTATTTGGAGCAGTATTAGATACTTAATTACACTTTTCATGGTTACTACGACGAACCAACTATCTGTTCCTGAGGTTTTTTTTCTCCAAGAAATTCCCAATTTTTTTTTTGATGATAAAGGATTCGAAATTTCCTTAAGTAAAACCTGTAGTCTTTTTTTTTTTTTTCACAGAAAGAACTTTTGTTCAGGTTAATAAAATTCTGATATTTTTTTATATTGCAAAACATTATTTTATAGCGCTCAAAATGTTTGTTATCACCCACCACCGTAGACCTCCCACTAACCACCAAGCAGCTGAATCCACCGAGCACCGTAGTGAGTACGGAGTACGCCGCCGCTCTTTCTCACCAAATCGCAAGCACAGATTGCCCTGCAGACAAGCTCAAAGAGTTTTTGCTCACCAGTTTTCCGATCCGTAATTCTGTGCGATCATTACTAATCGGACCTAATTTACGTGACGTCAACCTACTCGCGGGATCCTTTGAGCGACTGTCGGATCCGCCTGCGCCCGACTCGAGTGGTATTACTCGTAAAAAAAAAACAAAAACAAGGACATCCTCTTTCTTGCTGCTTTTGTTTGCGTGATTGATTCGGACAACCAAAATGTACCTGTCACATTGATCGATTTGCCCCGTTGATGTGGTGCCGAGCGGAGGGGAGTTTAATCCCGCCGCCTTGTTGGCATGGTAATAAATGAGAGTCGGCATGCAGCTGACAGAAACGCGGTTGTATCTTCTTTCATTTACCCGACGTTTCACTCTGACAGAGACGCATCCGAAGGTGACACCCAACTGTAATGCTTCTGCTCAGTCACCTTTTGATGATTTGTATAACGTTCAGCGATTCTTGCGCCCGTGCGCCGAGACCCGATGCAGCCTCGGTCAAGGTGCTTTTGCAAATGGCGCAGTTATCTCCGTCCATGAGGTCGCCCGCTGCCTCATGAAGAGCAGAACACCACGAATTGCAATCTTGCGACTGGAGCAACGTGTGCGAGTGGCTTGTTGCTAGCCACATCCTCTTGGGTGGGCAATAACTCATCTCCAGGCAAGGAGAGGCCCTTATCTCCGTCGCCTTCCACAGGCCTGCCCGGTGCCCGCTCTGTCTTAGCAAAGGATTTTCTGCTGCCCACTGCCTGAGTTATAGATGGGAGGGGTTAAGGTGACAGAGTAGGCCTGTCTGTTGAGCTTGTCTTCCTGGATTTATGTTTGAATGTGCTGAGGAATTTTCAAGGTGTGTGCATTTATACGGTACACGCGTGCGTTTATATCCGAGATTAATATACACAAGTTGTGCCGGCTCGTCTTCATATATCTCATCTCATGAGGCCAAGTATTATTCTCGCAAGTTATTTAAACAAGTGAAGGGCATCTTTACAGTTGCATCTGAGCTTTGCCCCTCCCGCTTCCATGTGCATACTCACACAGTACACACACACACACACACACACACACACACACACACACACACACATCTCTCCACCCTTCTATCCCATCCACACCGCCTCTCTGTGTCATCTCGGCCTATCAATCAAAAATGTATTAAGTCCAGAGTCGGGGCCGATCAAAGGCAGAATTCCTGGGAGGAGAGCAGATAAGGCCTATCTCATTAATAAGTGCTTTACCATCGTAGAAGCCTGCGCGCCTCGCCACACCCTGCCTGCCTCCCTTTGATATCTAATTATCCATCCGTTTCATTCTGTCAGAGGAGGAGAGGGAAGATTCACAGTGTCATCGCAAGCAAATACCGGTGCGTGAGTGGATCACCATCGCAACGAGGGGCAGCGCCAAACATTTCGTCACATAGGAAATATCCAAATGTGAAAAAGAGTGACACGTGTAAACAAATGCAAATGAGACGTTCCTGCAAGAGAGACTGGGCTTACCCTCCGGAACGTCTGTCAAGCAGATAGATAGCCAAACAGGGTCCATTTTGAATGAGTTCTTGATCGACTTTATATCCAAACACCAGACTGCAGCGAAAACTAGTAAAAGATCGTACAGTACATTTCTCTTTCTCACTCTCTCATAAGGATGAACGGTTTAGCGTTTCGGGACGGAAATCGACGCGATTTTGAGATCGTCAATGCTGCATTTATTTTTTTGAAGGGCTCTTGTGCCCGACGCTCACGAAGCAGGTCACACTAACTAGCACTGTACTGATTTAAAAAAAATAAATCAATCAAAAAAAAGCGTTGTGCTGTCGCCAGTAGTACCTGAATTGATTTATTTCACTGCTGCATGAATGCTAGGCTCCAAGCTAGCTTGCGCCGCAGCAATACGGACTTTATTTGTACGATGTGCAAGTCCGTGCAGAGCAACTGCGTGATGCGGATCGTCTCCTCCGTGGTGACAAATAAACTACCCCAGTAACAAGTAGCGTTTTAACCGAGGAGGCGAACGATGAACCGCTAAGCGCGCTAATCGCTAAAGTGAAATACAGAGTCGGGAAAGACCCAAAATAAGTGTTTAGGTGTACAGTCGACTTTTAACACAAGTCTAGAACCGCGTTAAGGGTGGAAAGCCAGCAGCTATGAAAAGCAATGTTTAATTCCAATCAATACGTATCGAGACATAAAATAAGACGACGGCTACATTAGCAATTTAGCAGACGCTCTCATACCGGAACACATAAACGGCTGACGTCATCACGACGAAGGGGTTCGATGTCAAACGCATATTAAATATTTATAATCTCATCAATAATATTTGCACCACAGAATACTGAGTTTTGAGATCATTAAATTATATATTTTAATCAATTTAACTTTGCAATGGGAAAAATATTTTATAGACAATCTGACATTTAAATACAAAGAACACGCACATTAGTACGGAATGTAAAACATTTTGGGGTTTAAAAAAAAATGCATTTTTATTTACACAATTACATATAAATGAAAAAAATTATACTTGACAGCAAATATTTTTAAAAGCTTAAGAACTGCCCCACTCACAAAACCTCTTCAGTGTCCTTGCATTATTACAGTAATAGTTTTTGTTTTCTGCCATGTTTGTAAATCTCACTGAACATTGTGAAGAAAAATCACAAATTAAATCGAAATCGCAATATGTGCCCGAAAAATCCCTACTCTCTCGTAGGAAAGAAATGTAAGAGTAGCCGAAAGAATGCCGTTTGGCGCTGATGAGGGATAAGACAATAGTGGGTGAAGGAAGTAATGAGCAATAAAACCATCAAAGTAAATACCGGGGAGCGGAGACAATGGAAGGCGTGGAGCGTACGAAGCAGGTCGATGCATGCAGAGGAATAACAAAAAAAGGAACAGGCCATTTGGAGAAAGGCGAGAATTAGGAGCAAAAAAAAAAAAAAAAAAGACGAGGGCATTCTTTTGCATTTGCTTCTTGGTTTTCTGTAAGAGTAGCTCAGGAAGATAAGGCTAAAAAGCTCCATCGGTCTGTTGCGGAACAATCCGTTCTGTGTCTTCCGCTAACGCTCTCTCAGTACTGCCGACGATGCGGCCTCCCTCTCGGTCTAATGGCGCAACTCGGATTTCCAACGATGCCTCTTGTGATACGGCTCATCTCTGTCGGGCATGGTGTAGTCACATCACTCGTCCGATATGATACACTATCATACCATAAAGACAAAACAAGCCCGAAGCCAATTGTAACCAAAAAAAAAAAAAAAAAACTTTCATGAGGAAACCTTCAAACCAGTGTCATTTATTGATACAAAGAATGACGATTCAAAGAAGTATGAAACAGGCTGAAACGACGTCTTCAGAGCGTGTTCAAACCTTTGCCTGTAATCTCTCCGAGCAGAACCAGAAGACAAACACCACAAACTGAGGATTTAGAAGAACAAAACCGACACAAAACACAGACCCAAACGCTTCACAAAGACTCCAAAGTCTACCACGCCGTCCCGTGTCTTATTCCGAGAGAAACCTTCATCTCAAGGCATGTCTTGTTCGAAAGAGACTTTCTTGAAGACGAGAAAGGAGGCGTGTCAAAGATATGGGTCACAATGTTTACAAAGAGCGCTTTTAATCCAATCATAGGGTACCCCTGCTTTTATTCCCCATTCCGTGGGATTAAAATAAAATGAAACATAGGAAAATACAAATTAATTTTGGCGTGAGCTTTGTTGTTTTGAAAGGGATGGATGCTCAGAAGTCAAAAGAGAAATTAAGACAATGCGAGTTTTTTTTTTTTTTAACAAATGCGTGTAAAAATAATCGCTGAAGATTCAAATATTTGACGTGATTCGATCAGGCAAAAGTTTTCAATAAATAATCAGAGGCGGGTATTTGTTTCGTCTCGTCTCTCTCTGACCTGTTGTGAAACTGCCTGCCTGAGGGTTTGAATAACCGGCTGGTGCCAGGCTGCCTCACCTCAAGGCCTTTTGGGAGATGAAGAAGAGGTCAGCTGTGTGTCGTTGTGTGTGTGTGTGTGTTTATGCAAATATACATATATACATACCAAGAGAAAGAGATATGTCATTCATGACACCACACGACTATTCAAAAGGATAAGCACGACACAATACGGGAGCTAGCAAAAACTTTTTTTTGCGACAGTTTACTTTTTCTCCTTCTCAAAATCAGTTCAAAAATATTTCAAATTAAACCAGCAAAAGTTAAGCGGAAACACACAGAGGAGAACCTCCATTAATCTCTGATCATCCATTCTAGCATAAACTCCACACAAGGCGGCGAGAAGTGTCTCATCTTAACAGGATTTGACGTCTTCTCAAGATGGCGGATGTTTGTTACTCTTCTCCTGTTTTTTAATTTAAGACAAAAAGCTATATTGGCATTCTGCTTCAGCACGTTTAGCTTTTGAATGGCTGTGTCGCAACGACAAAGTGAGAGTAGAGACACGCAAAACTAGCCCAGCACGTACTTGTTTGACCAGAACGCATCAGTTAACGTAACAAGATGATCATTTGTGAAAAGGGTGCCGCGTATTAATCCACATGCGGTGTGTCTTTCACAACAAGAGCATAATACAGGAAGTAATATTTGAATTGTGAAAATGTTAAATAACCTCATTTGGGTATGTAGACTATCATTTGTACTATGATTGAATTGTAAAGCCGCTGAATGATAGGACAAAACATATTTTAAATCTCTATTTTTCCTCTTTTTTTTAAAAAAAATAAATAAATAAAAAAATCACTTGTGTATACATTTTATGGAGGGTGTCGTTAACCCCTCCTGATATACGTGTTATGAATTCATGGCAAAGGTAATATTTGATCATTTGTTTCATGGGAAATGTATTTATTTTAATTTTGATTTTTGTTGTTGTTTTGAGTGAAAACAACGCAAGTGCACTTTTGAGACACTGAAAAAAATTTCTTTGTGGGCCTATTTGAGATTTATATTTGAGTTTGTTTGCGACAAAAAAGGTGGTTCCTTCAAGGATTTCCCTCAAGTCTCATTGAAACCCACTCGAACAAGATTTTTTTTTTTTTTTTTTTTTTTTTAAACGCTGCCGCAAAAACACAGCCCACTAAAGCTGTTGCAACATACTAAAACTAGTTTGTCCACCTTGCCAATCCAGCATTGCTTGGTGCAAGAGCAGACCGCCGACTTACAAGCAGATGAAAGAGAGGTCAACCTGCAGGGATGAACCTCTTCTAAGGCTGACCAGAGTCAGAGGGGTTGCCTACCTGGGTGGCACGGCACGCACCCCCATATGAACAGATCTGGTTGTGATTTAGTCGGCTGGACACTAAGACACCGCAGAGTCTTCCTTCATTTTCTTTTCTGTTCCCAGGATATGTTGGCTAACGTGGTTTGGAAGGGGTGACGGCGAGGTCAGGGGGGCTCCAGTCGACTGTGCCCCGAGGAGGAATCCTGGGGAGGGACAGCAGAGTGGTAGTCCAGAGAGAGGGGTGGAGGGGGGGGGGGGGCCCTCTGGGACCCGGGGCCCCTCCCAAATCAAAAATAAACAAACAGAGTGGTCCTCTGATCTAATCTGGCTAAACTAAAACCCTCCAAACCCCGCCCAAAGCAGCTACTACGCTGGACATTGGATTGTTTTGGGTCGTTTTATAAAAAAAAAAAAAAAAAAAAAAAAAGTAATTGACTGTCTGTCTGTCAAAAGGCAACAAAATGGATTTTAATGGATGAAATTACAAAAACTCTGAATCGATTCATTAATCGAGGGAAGTCACATTCGTACATTTGCGAGAGAGCGTCAACGTTTTTTGGCTCATTTAATTCTCAACGTAAACATTCCATCACGGTGAGCAACAGGCACAGCATTTTTTTTGGGCAGTTTGGACACCAGACTAAACTTGACTAACCGGCATCCCCACACAACACAATGCTCAACGATTTCCCTTTCCTCTGCATCGAGCGCACCAATGGCAGCGCAGCGTTGGGTCAGCTGGCCGACCAGAGACGATGAGAGTGAGATTAGACCAATCAGGGGTCACGCTCAGGTTATCACAACCACTGGAAAACTAAAACAGATGGAGAACATATTCCAGCACTACTCAACATCTACTGTCGGACTCGTATCTTTTGGGCCTGTGTTCTCTTGCTTCACCGGACTGGAAGAATGTCAGATTTAGCTCTGATTTGGAATTTGCGGGCATATTATTTTAACAGCCGTTGCGATAATAACCTGACGGGCAACACGCTAATGCACAAAATAAATAACATGAAAAAAACAATTTCAATGAGTTTAATATGTGATCTGTATATTTCACGGCCATTTTGACCACATTCAAATTTTACACATGCACATTTTCGGGGGCTGAGGCTTTGTGAACAAGCCACTTTGTGTCCCCCCCCCCAAAAAAAAAATGCACTAATGCCGAAAACAAAGCTCAAGTGATGTAATCCTTTGAACAAAAACCCGACATACTGCCCAATCATCCACAAGTCTTTTTACGCCACCCCACAGCCCCCCCCCCTTACACAAGAACAAAAATTTCTTTCGCAAGTTTTCTCAAAAACCCCAATCCTCTCTCTCATGGTGTCCAAGCTTTGTTTCGCTTGTTTTGTCTATTTTTATATATCGTTGCCGTCCTTATCTGCTCATCAGAAATTCAGCTCCCCAGTGCGGATAAAAGCGTCTTTTGCTCCGTCGCCCGCCACCCCCCTTTTTGCACCGAGATGACAAGTTGATGAGCGGTGGCACGGCACGACGACACCAGATGCTCATCACGACGGCAAAGCAAACAAACAAAAACACCAGCGATAAACTGATGGAAATATGTACGTCTTATCACAGATGCTAATTGTTTCCGTGTGGGAAGGGAAGGCGGTGGAGGGGGGGGGCACTCAAGGGAGGCGAAAGAGGAACTTGAGAATATCCCGCATGTGCCTTTGGCCTGCGCCTGACTTCAGAGCTAAGCCCTCTCTCAAGAGAGGGTCAACACCAGGTTCAACTTTTCACCTCGGCAGCGCTAGAGAAGACACTAAATACCGAGGATTACACCGCGGCCCGCTGCAATATTGTCTGGCCTTCCACTTTGTTTTGGAGGACGCACAACTTTCACAACCTCCCATTTCAGTCAGGCACTTTCAAAAACAATACAAACGCCGCAGCAAATCATCCACATTAAATTGGTGCAGTTGTTTCATCACAACACAACATAAGCAAAAAATAAAATAAAATAAAGAACTAAAAGCAATGAAATAAACCAGCTTGAAATTGTGATGGTTCACAATTTTTTCAGCAAAACTGCACAACAATGTATATTTCAAATCTGAACTCTTAACCACCATAACTCACGAATTCTTATTTCGGCATGGATGGGTGAGGTTAGCATTATAATGAGTAGCCTTTACCTGATCCGAAGTTTTGGACCCGATAACCAATCAGTGCCTTTAAATAAATAAATAAGATCACCAATCTGATCACAAAATGGACAAACATATATTTTTTTTGTTTATTTACTGTATATACTTGTTTGCTGAGTATCAACAGAGCATCCAACGTGCTTGCTCATGTTTCGCAATCTTTGCAATGCCCCAAGGAAGGAAAGGAGGAAGAAAAGAAAACACACTGAGTGATTTAAAACATTTACAAGCTCACAAACGAGTAGAACAATGTAGTTAATTTCCAAAAATAATCATTCAAAATTATTTCAATAAAGAATTTGACTTGTGGATTTATGAGTTGTAACTCATTCAAGTGGGATGCTGACATTGTTTTGTATTGACGGACATGGCACTTTTTTGCATTCATCTTTGAAGGCAGCGAGAGCAATTTAGGTCATCACATGAAGTGACAGTTGCAATATATCTTTATTTGTTTCACGAAGAAAATGTACAACTGTATAACTGTGGACAATTGAGTTAATGGAGTTACGCTCTCTGAAATATGCGTGGGGGGGGAATAACAATCAATCGTCTTTCGGCTCATGGTGAGGTCTTTTTGCAGCATAATCCAAAATTGTGAAAATTCTGTGGCTTTGGCCAACATGCAGCGGTGTTCCCAAGCAGAAACGCACACAAGTACCTTCTCCTTGCAGGAAAAGAAATTTAATACAACCGTTACATGTTGACAGGGAGCAGCAAAATCTAGAAGTGGCAACCAAAATTTCTTGGTGGTGACTCGCCACGGGCAAAAACATGTGGCCGTAACGTTTCAGTACAGCCAGTCACAAAATGCAAGAAAATTACTTTTAAAGAATTAATAAATAATCGGCCTATCTGAGATAGTCGATCGTATCAGTGTAAAGTCTCATAATGAGAGTGAATCAGCGGAGCGGGGACAGTTGCAGTTCTGCTCGTAAGTTTACAAACCCTTGGCACAATTTGTAAGATGCGTATCGGTTCTATTTTATTTTTAATGGCATTCAAATTCACTTCAGAATCATAAAGCACTATAAAAAAAAAAGAAACACGAAAAATAAAACAAAAACGTGTTCCATCAGTCATATTTTTCCCAAAAATATTTCACAAATTCTGCCAAGGCAATTTATAAGCACAACAATATGTGACAAACAATTATTACAATGCATGCTGGGACTTGCCAATATTTTATGCCAACTTGGTGGTATAGATTTGGCAAAATAAATAAATAATAATTAAAAAATAATTATATATATATATATATATATATATATATATATATATATATATATATATATATGTGTGTGTGTGAAGCATACAGTGTTGATTTTTTCCACTTTGTGTGCTTCTCACGGTAAACCGACAATTTAAGACAATTAAAAAAAAAAATTATCACAACATTTAGCAACAGCTTTCAGTTCAAATTTGAACAGACAAAAACTCAATTAGGAGCACAATGCTACCCTCCTGTTGCATATCGGGTGGCAAGTCACAAAAATGTGCAACACACACACACACAGACACACAGAGCCGGTTTCTAGGTGTGCGGGTACAGGTATGTGCCACCAGTTGGGCGTAAATGCACAGACAGGCAGCCGGCTGGCTGGCGTCAGAGGCAGCGCGGCCGCCACAACACACCCCACGCCGAAGAGCCGCATACCAGGCGCCCACATTGCGCGCACACAATGGGCACTCAGTGCTCTGTATCACGCACCAGCAGCATCAGCAATGCAAAATATTCACACAGACGTGCAGGGGAGGAGGGACATGAGAGGTGAGGACGGAGGAAAAACTTCAAAAAGTTGGGGTTCAAAAGGGACAAGAAGTTGGACCGTCACGTTGGGTCCGCCAATGGCCAAGAACACTTTTTTCCCCCAATTGAGGCCATCCAGATGAGCAACTTACGATTGAATGTCATGTAAATTAGCGTGGGAAATATTGATGTTATATTTTTGACAAGAAGCAATTACAGCAAATGTGTACGTCTTGATTCAAAAAACATTTGTAAAAGACGTTTGTACTGTTTTGCAAATTCAACACATTTTAGCTGCTGCTTCAGCCAAATTCATGTTACAGTCGGTCATTTAATTATGGGGGGAACAGATCACTTGGACAAACATACATTTGCTATGGTGGTAAATAATTTAAGATTAACATGGTATATGCTATGAGGGAAAAATAATTACAAATTGAGTAATATACAATGATATACTAATTATCGGTTGGGCCAATTATCTGCGCTGATATTTGACATTTTAACACAAATGGCCTTTTTAAAATCTCTGCCAGCCAATAAAATATAATGTTAAAATTGGGTAAATATTTTTTTATGTAAACTTTTAGCTAATTTGAGAGATCTTCCAGAGCCTGGAGACTTGCTGCATTGTTTTGTTTTTGTCACAATTAAAAACAAAGCCAAGTGAAATATTAACATTTCAGTGGTATTGGAAATTGTATTTTCTGTAGAAAACATCTGGCAGCAACTGGTATTTACTTGTTTAAGTTTTCATTGTGCCATGAATTCATTTTCAATTTCACCGCACATTGAACTTTCGAAGACATGCTGCTGAGCTTGGCCGCTTCCTGCATGGACTTTTTGTTAGAATTTTAAAACAAAGAAGTCTGTTGGCTAAGATGAAAAGAAAATTGGTATCGGCCCTGGAAAAAAAAAAAAAAACATATCGGTCTAACCTTAAATGGTATGACCGAAATTATATTTTTCGTACAATTACAGTAAAGACATTTTGCATACTTGATCGAGAGTTTTAGGGTGGATTTATGCAGTTCTCGCCATATTTTGTGTCATAGTTATAGCACCAAAAATTAAAGCTATTATTAAAAATGACCTATTATTACTATGAAAGCTATGAAATTATTGTGTAAGCTTGTTCATTCAGCCTGCAAAAAAGTATGTTCAGTACCTGGAGTTGGGACTTCACTCAGACCTTCCACGGTTCACTGCTGCCCTCTGCTGGATGAAGAGGAGAAGTTCAAATGGGCACCCTCCTTCGGCTGGACAACATCCTTTTTTTTTAAAGCTTCCTCCTGCCCCGGCTGACCAAATGTTTCTAACCTTATGGGGGATCAGGGGGATGAACAGCGGAGATGTTAATGTCAGCCATGTGTGAAGAAGTCGCTTGAGCATTTTCAGCGAATACAGTGGGGCCCTCTTTAAGTATTGCCGACACCCTGAGCCCTGCACATCTGGCGTTAATCACTAACACACACACTCACACACACTCACACTTACACACAGACAAACACTTGTGCAAAGACCCCGTTAAGAAAATCCTTCTCAACTCCTGAACTTACAACATGACTAGGGTTAGCACACGTGCTCTGGATCTAGTCACACCACAGCAAAGTAATAAGAGCTGCAAGGTTGAGACAGCATTGGACATGCAAGCAGTGGGAGAGAAGATGCTTGCTCGGTTGTAAACAATACAAAAGATAATTATAAAAGTCAGCAATGACCACGTGAACAGGAGGAAGTGAAGCTGGATTTTGACTTGCAAATCCGATTCCAATTGAATTATTGATCACAAGGAAATTATTTACTTTTGGACCCTTTAGGGCCACCGTACATCCTACATTTTATCTTAAGTTTAATGTTTGGTTACACTTAGCACTTATCGTCGCTAACCATTTGTCCATCGTGATGCTTACCTCTAAACGTGACTGCCCTGATATTATGTCATTGAAAGTTTAGTCAACATTTTCTGGAAATAAATGTCTTAAACAAAACTTTTTTTTTAATCTAAGCAGCTATCATATGATAGACAGGCTTCAGCCCCGTGAGAAGAAGAAAATGTTTTAAGGCTTGCTTTGTATTTTCTGCTTTTTTTCCCCCCCATTTCTTTTGATAGACACACATTACACGACACGAAATCCACTTCTTAATACTTCGAGTATCATGTCAAAAAACACAAAATAACCGAAGAGGAGGACTTGGTTTGCTCTCAACCAACTATTCTTTTTTTTTTTTTTTATTAAGATTCCAAGTTGCAAAGTGTCTCAGCTAGTCGACGGGTTTTGTACAACTAGTTAGCTTGTATAAAATGGTGTTCTTTGGTGTTTACTTGCCTTTCAATTGTCGCTTGGTGTCGGTTATACCACCTCGACCGCTCGAACGACTTTTTCACCTTACGTTTATGAGCAGAAAAGTATGGCAACTCATTTGGACAAAATACTGTCTCAGCTAGAGGTCCCTTTTTGTAATGTATAAATAGTGTTTAATGTTTCAGTATATTTTCCACAACTTGCTCTTCCATAAAGAGGACCTGAAAAAATCAATATTTACTGTTTGATCCATGAATCAATCAATACATTTCCGGGTCAATACTAATTTGTATTTAAACACTCCTTATCTTGTTGTTCACATTTTCGCATCATGAGACCAAGACGTGGAGAACGCCTAAAAAAAAAAAATCAAAGTTCACAATGTTCCAATGAGGAAGAGTATCACAGTGGCAAGAGTGTTTCGCAACAGACTTGCTGCGAGACTGGAAGAGTCACAGAAAGGCCTAGATGTGGACCTCCTCGCAAACGTAATTAAAATGATAATTGTAAGGAAATTTGAGCAAACTACATGTTAAAATATATTTTTTATTTATTTTTACACATATCAAACATAAACATATAGCAGATAAAATGCCCTTGAGGGGTCCAGCTAAAGATTACACGTAAAAAAATAAAAAATATTTCTTGTGGAGGGGGGGGGGGGGTACTTCCATTTCTTTCTTTCTCATACTGAAACACTTTCACACACACAAATGCACGTCCACACGCACACATTTACTGTTTTTCACAATTACATTCATCTTGGAGTAGGTCCCAATTCACATCTACTGAAATGAAATGTGTCGCTCAAATCATGAGAGCAATGTTGGGGGATATTTAGAAAGCAAGAATAATCCGCTTTTGTCAACACAACTTTTTTTTTATGCTGTTTTTAACTCCACCAAGTAAGGCTTTCCGTATATCCGGAATGGTTTCCCATCTATAAGTGCTCAATTAGTACAGTGTCGTCGCCTCGAGCCAAAACTTCAAACTGGCTTGTGCTCTTCTCAATAATTCACATCGCTGGTGTTAAATGTGGTCCCTTTGAATATGAAACCGTGAAGTACTTTAAACATTCATGATCCAATAGTAACTGCAATCTGCCATAACATGATATATAGTTTGCAGGCGTGGGAACTTTGTTTAAAAAAAAAAAAAAGATTTAAAAGAGGTTGGACACAATGTAATCAGATGCTTTGCCGTCAATGAGACCAGCTCCATCATTGTCAACAAACCAGCAGGGAATATTCTCCCCGTTGATCACATCTTTGCTGAAATCCTTCTGCCAGTGCCTATGCAGGCGAGAAAAACAAAGTCATTGTTTTTGTGTGTGAGTGTGAATTTGGGTGTAGAGCGTGTGTGCAGCTAACCTGGTCACATTAAGTGTCTGTCCTTTCACATACATGGTGACATCGGTTTTCGGCAATTGGAGCTCCGTCACTTCAAAATTGACACCATGGTAGAACTGGCCTGAGGTTCAAACGACACGTTATAGCTTTGCTTTCGTCCGACTTGAGAGCATGAATACAATTGTTGCAGTGCGTGACAAAAGGATATTGTGCAGAACGGAAATAAATGTTCCGGTGGATTCCTACCTAGCAATCCGTGAACAGATTTGGACAAATGGTGGCTATCCAGAGTGTAGAAACCCAAATAGTTCTGCTGATCGTGGCGTCTCTTCCACACTTTTGTATGTCGGATGACCAAAAATTTAACCGAGTGCCTCAGCGTGACTGTGAGGCTGCAGTTTGTTGTCAGATGAAGGTCCATACTGCATGTGGAAGCAAAATATTGATATATCGTTAGATCATTTTTATCACATGGATCTGTTCGTTCCCCGAGAATTATAATACCAGCCCGGTTGTTTGTCATTTTCCATGAACAAGAAAATGGCCCGCTAACTAACGAGCAGTTGGATAAAAATATCCTACCGACAAATAAAATAAACTCATTTGGTGTTCAATCAATCACCACAATTCACTGGATACATGATCACAAACATACTACGGAAAAAAAATAACTCAATAAATTACCAGACGGTGATTTCTGCGGTTGTTTCAGTCGGCCAGGCTACTTCCTGTTGCCATGCCGACGCTCCCACGTCGTTAGGAGCCATTTATACTCTTAAAATGGATCGTCGCTTGTGAAAAAACATATATTTCCATTTTTTTTTCCATTTTTTAAAATTCAATGTGGTTTCCGCGTTACAGACGTCCCATTAACGTGACAAAAGACAAATTGGACATACGTGTTTTTCACAGGACAGTGACAAAAAAACACATTTGAATAAGTTCCGTTTTGGGCTCACGTCACTCTCCCGGTCACATTTTCCGAGAACCACCCTCAACCCGGATTTGTTTTTTTTTTGTAAATTTCGGTTGATGCGAATCCAGTAACTCAACATTTTCACTCACTTGGTGTCTTTGAAAGATGCAAAATCCGTCCAAAGCATCTTGAGCAGTTTCCCCCCATGGAACAGCGAAATATCCTGAGTGTTCACCTCCAGCTTCACTCCCAGATTCTCGTGGCTGATCCCAAGACGACCAAAGTAGGTGTTCATCTTTTCAACCACGCCAAATTTTTTCTTGCCAATAATCTCGCCATTCACGACAAAACCTGAAGGTACAAGGGATTATTTTAGTCTCTGTGTTGTCGTCATTTGATGTATGCGAGCACGTGACCTGATTTGGGGTCCCGGACCAAGTTGAAAATAGTCCCGGGTTTGTCATTGATGTTGAAACACAGGGCATCTTCTTGGTCGGGGACTTCTATCATGAAATGTGGATCGCCATCCACTGTAAAATACAAGAGATATATAAAAAAAAATATTGACTAAAATACAGGAGACATTGGAAAAAAAAATACTGAATAAATTCCTTAACTTTTTTTTTTGAAACTTTGTTCATTTATCTTTTTTTAATCACTGCACATTCATTATTTGCATTTTTGCTGAGGTTTTGAAAATAAATACTTTGTGTCTCTTCCATTTTTTACTCCCCTGCACTTGGGTCTGACCACAGTTTTTTTTTTTTTTTTTTTACTGAAATATATTCGTCTGAATAATTTAGAATTGCTTTGTTTTGTCGCCTAAGACACGTAGTCACCGAGGTATTCATCTTCCATTTTTTTTTTGGGGGGGGGGGGGGGGACACCCTGTGTACATCACTTTAATGTGAATCTGATGTAACAGCAAAATCAATTTAAGATCAAATTCATAACATTTATGGAACAAAGAGTGTTAAACTATACCATTCGATTGTTGCCGTAAACTTGCATCATGGGAAGAGGAACCTGAGACAAATTATTCAAACATTACGTTTAAAGTAGCAGATCCCAAAATGCAATGATAAACAAAAAAAACATATGACGGCCATACCACGAGGTTTCATTTGTTGTCCTGTTTGACGTAGAAAACACAAACAAACACAAAAAGGCAAATCAGATTGAAGTTGCGCAACAAACTTGATCTTCTATTAAATAATGTCAGCATCAGAACCAAAACCCGAAAGCAAAGGCAAATCTTTTTTTTTTAATATATAACATTATGTGAATTCTGTGAAAAATTCCAAATCTTAAAAAATCGATTCATGCGAATGGGAAGTAAGAATGAGAATGACTTTACGATTTGATTGACGGGGTGGACTCGCAGCAGCGGCGGGAAATCCTTGCACAAGTCGTTTCAAATCATACAGAAGAAAATCATTATTGGTCGTGATGCGATGATTAAGAAAATTGACGTATTGTACCTTTTTTTCTCTCTGCTCTTTGTCGTTGATCTGTTTAACAAACGAAACACAGACAAAGCCAGTTGAGATTTCATTCGCTCGGCAGAATTGCGTGCAACCGCGAAGCTCTCGTCGTTGAGCTTACGTGCTACTTGAAAACAATCCTCATTCACACCGACGATGCCGTGCGAGCATGCCAGGACAGCAGCTGCTTTTGTCACTTTTTCAGTTCCAAATAGTCTTGTGTAAACTGCCACTTCAAATCTGCAGTATATTTGTTCGAATATCCATCCATTTGGGTCACCTATGCTAGCTGACTTTGGGCATGCATGCCAGCCAATGGCAGGCCACACATTTTGACTAAGAGTCAATTGCCTTCACACCAATGGGAAATTTTGATCTTGTTTTGTGAATGTGGAATAAAAGCAGAAACGCTGACAAAATCCGCATGAATTAAACGCAACCTATTTTGGCTCTCAATTGCTTCTTCACACAGCCACGCGTTTTTTTCCCCCTACAAGATTTCATTCTGCTCCAAGTGTACACGGACTTCAAAGCCCATCTCAAATAAAGAACGGCGCCTTTCCGATTCCTAAAAGCCAAGCATGTCTTTTTACCCTCTGTCAGTTTATCGGCGATGAGGGGGCTCTCTGGTCCGTTTTCACTTTCAGGCTTGGTGACCACCATGGAAGTGAGCGGGGTGACAAAGTTGTAGCGCAGCGACATGTCCAAGGCCTTGGCAGTGAAGTTGTCCTTTTCCTGTTGATTACCAATGCGACTGGGAGAAAAGTTGGCTGCTCAGTATTACATAAGCGTAGGAAAACATCCTTCTTCACGGGTCTTATCGATGTCTGTGATTGTGATTGCTTTGCGAGAAAGCGCAAGGAAATAGTGGTACGGATAAAGCTGAAAGATTAAAAGATCTGAACGAGCAAACCTCTTCTCCAGTAGCTGCTGAATGGTAAGGTAAGCCCACAGGCGCTCCGTGAAGTCCCCAAAGATATATTTGTCTTCCGGATAGATCACGTCCCAGTCTGCCACTTTGGCCTTCCCCTGCACTTGGAAATCTGCCTCCGGCTATAGAAGAAGGGAAAGAGACTGATTTATTTATTTATTTATTTTAACTGGTAGGATATTGACAGAGTACAGTTCAGTGGAGCTTAGTGAGGGGCCTCACAAGAAAAAAAAACTGCAAATTAAATTCATCATTTTAAGTCGTATTGACCATTTGTCAAAGTGAAATCATAGCTGTAATTGAACATTTCCATTACAGAGCGACGGAGAAAAGCACCCGAATGATTTATTTTTTTTTATCCTTTTATTGAGCATTTGAATGAGAAATGAAAAATTCATGTATCAAAACAGAGAGAAAAAAGAGAAAAGAGAAATTCGATAAGGTGGGCAAGAAATAGGGACGAAATTGCATTGTGAAATTCCAAAAGTAAAAAAATAAATATAAATTTCCAAAAGGGGAAAAATTGGGTCCATTATGTGGCATTTATCAGCATAAATAGTTGATGAAGAATCGGCTTTGGTTTCGGAGTAGCTCAAAGTGCTTAAAAACAGAATTTGAGTTTAGTTTTGTAATTTGGGTCACACCAGTTGGAACAGCTACAAAGTTGTGTCAATTCATCACCTGGACCAATTCCGTTTTATAATTCTGTCATTCACTCACCCCCTGGGCAAACACCTCCACGAGGAAGTTCTCGAGCTCATTGCTGTCGTCCAAGCGACCGGCCACCACAATCTCGGAGCCGTTGAACAAATGGCTGTGGTGATTTTTGGTCAAGAAGTCTACCGTATTGCCCGGATACTGTAAGTCGACCTCCAAGAGCAGTGGACTGGCCACTTCTTCGTAGAAACCCTGAAACACAAATCAAAGCCATTCTGTCCAGTTTACTCCGCTAGATTTTCGAATCACAAACCCAAAATGGTGCATGTGCACAATTTCCGCCTTCCTTTAATTATTTTCACTCAATTTCTTGACTCGACCTGAAGTTGAAGAGCTGCATCGGAGGCCACGAAGATTCTGCGGGCCAGCCCTTTGTTTTGTCGGCTCATCACGTCCAGAAAGGAGTAGTCCACGTCATTGCCGAACCCAAGACAGAACAGAGACATGTTTCCACCAATAGCCCGGCGTATATTCTCCTGGATCGTCTGCAGGTCGGACACCCCTGTGGGTGAAGACGCTGAGTGAGCGTGCGGTGAAATTGTTTTGCAGTTGATACTGTAAAATGAAAAGATGAGAATTCTTGTGAGGCTTGTTTGCTCTTTGAGACTCGCCGTGGTTTGGCATCCCGTCAGTCAACAGAATAATCATATCCGCGCTCCTTTCGGGAAGGTGTTTATGTTTTCTCGCCTTTGTCAATATCGTCACTGCTTGCAATAGGGCGCTGTTGATATCCGTAGCTGGATAAATAGAAGACAAGCAGATTAAAGATGACATCCACAATATAGTTGCAGTATAAAACTCATTCCACAATTGGAGAACATTTTCCGTCCCACAATGAATTTCCGATCAGGTTTAAAGGGGAAGTCAACCCCCAAATTTTCCTACCAGTTTAAACATGTCATTCTGATTAATATTGCTTCTGTGGAATATGAGTTAAGCAGCAAAATCCATCTTTTTTTTAGTCATCTCAGTGGGCGGCCATTTTGTCACTTTTGCTGACTGAAAATGACATCACAGTTGCTCAAGGCTCAGAAAACGACCAATCATGGTTCAGCTTCACAAAACAAGTGAGCCGTAATTGGTTGTTACCCCAGCCCTGAGCAACTGTGATGTCATTTTCAGTTGACAGAAGTGACAAAATGGCTGCCTCTTGATTTTGCTTGCTTTACTCATATTCCACAAACGCAATATTACCCAGAATGCCATGTTTAGATTAGTAAAGGCAAATACAACCTTTTATTGCAAATATTTTTGTGGGTTGACTTCCCCTTTAAGAAAAGGCTGCAAACTTGGTGCGGCTCCTCTGACCTCCTCTTTGCTTCAGTTTCTCGATGTAGGCGATGGCATTTGTCACATTCGTTTTTGTTGCTTTCAGGATGGATTTCTTCCAGGTGATGATTTCAGTATCAAATAGGACGAGAGCAAAATGGTCGTCCTCGTGGAGGTCCTTCAGAATGGCCGCCAAGGCTTCCCGGGTCTGCAAATGTTTACCCGAAAACATGACATCAGAAGACATACTCTACATCCAGTAAGGTATAACGGGACTTGCCCACACAGTTACCTGACTGATCTTATTTCCTGACATTGAGCCACTCCTGTCAACCACAAATATCACATTCTTTGGGACTGCGGGTAAGTCAGGTGGAGAGAAGAAGTGCACAAAGTAGCCGTTGACCATCTAAGAGAAAATTGTATTATGTTTTCAAAAAGTAGAACAGGCTGTAGGGAGCACTGCAAATGCAAATTTTAAACACGCACTGGTGCAGGATGAACGGGTCAGAGCTTACCTGGACTTCCCCAAGGTTTTTATCTCGTTTGACGTCATACTTGACAATAAAATCTCCCTCAATTTGAGTGCCCACACATGTCGGACATTTCCTCTGTTGCTCCATTGTTGGTGAGAAAGTGATACGGGCCTGAATTAAAGAGACAAGCACGTGAATTGATTGACATTAGTTTATATTTTTCAGAGGAATTGCTCTGGCTGTGTGTGCATTTTGGGCACTTTGAATGTGAGAAATGATGAAGACTGCGGCAGTTTGTGTAATATTTATTTATTTATTTTTTAAATTTTTTTTTAACTAATTATTAACTAACTATTTTTTTTAACCAGTGACAACATTTATATTTGACTAGTTCATTTATAGCAGACAATTTCGTTTTAGGTTAGATTTTTTTACCTGACATGTTTCGGCGAGTCTCTCGCCTTCCTCAGAGTGTCACATGTGACACGCCGAAACATGTCAGGTAAAAAAAAATCTAACCTAAAACGAAATTGTCTGCTATAAATGAACTAGTCAAATATAAATAATAATAAGAAGACAAAATGAACTTAATACAAATAAGTGGCAACATTTGTTTCGAAATAGGAAAAAGAAAATTCTGGTTTCACCTTTGTGTCAGTTACGGTTTTCTCCACCAGAGGGAGCAGTTCATTGGTGAGGAATGTTGCTGTAGCATCCACTGAAGAGAGGCCCTGAGGTTCAAAGATGCCAACTGTGATCTACGCACAGACATCCACACACAACATCACGTTGTTGTATAATATTTCTCCCGTCTGATGTCATCACGAAGACACCAAAAGCGACATCGACCTGAAAGTCTTGGACCGGTTGTTGGGGTTTCACTCGAGTCAGAAACTCATATTGGCCCAGTTTTCTCTGAAGCAGCTCCTCGTAAGTCAGAACGAAAATGACGTCACTTTCTGCTGCAATGTTAACCGACACTGAAAACTGCTCCATCTGTCTTCCAGATGCCCTGAAATGATTTGTTTGTTACATAACATGTTACATCCAGTGCCCTCGCTCCAACATACTTGACCAGTCCAGCAGTCTTTCCTGAAGAAACCGCCTCCTCATATTCTTTTTTCGCTTTCTCCTTCCCCTTCACCTCTCCAACATAAACTTGGTTATCAATTTCCCTGAAAGGCACAGACGGAGTTTGTGAAGTGTTTTTTTTTTTCTTACCATACTTTCATACCTGATGCATTTTGACTTACATGGTGAAATTGGTGATGAAGGCCGTCTTGGGCAGGTCGACTTGGAAGGCGATTTCCTGCGAGACGTTGGCTTTGTTCAGCGCCTTGGAGGTCATGACGGTATGAGCGAAACGAGATGTCACTGCGCAGTCAACTCTGAAAGTGTGCACCTCCACCATCTGACAGGATGAACACAACAGAAACCACGTGCCACATTAATACCACTGGTGGGCGGTCGACACCTTTATCTGAGGAAAAAAATGGTCCAATTGACCACTCTTCAATATATTGTTCATTTTTGTTGTCATTATTTGACATATCGTTCATTATAGCCCGGCCTGTGTTCCTTACAGTCTCAGAGTCGGTGCTTCTTTTCTGTTGGACAAAACAAAGAGAGAGAAAAGATAAACCCATGGACATTTCCTTGTCAAATGTGCTACAGCTCATCTTAACTCATTCACTGGCAGCCGAGGTAAAATAAATGTACTTTTTGCCTTCTATATTCGTCAATGGCAGTGAATGAGCTAATCATATTGGTCTGCAATTAAGGCCTATTCCAAAGCAGCGCACTCACTACTTTAACAAATAACATATTCACGACTAAATCATCAGAATTTTGAACTATCAATCGAGACTCATTTTGAAGATCCTAATTCGCAAGGCAGTTTATAGCTAACATATCATATGTGTAAATAATTCAAATGTACACCTTTATTGGCTTGCCGCCCACTGTTCTATATGATTCCTGCAAATGCACAAAGTCAGACTAAATTATTCCTAAAAAGTGTCAAGGAGCGGTTACAAAAAAAAAATAATTAAAAAAAAAAAAAGAAATATATATATATATATATATATATATATATATATTTTTTTTTTTTTTTTTGTACTATCTGATAAAATGAACCTTGTTTCCCTGTAAATGACGTAGACATTTTCACATTATTTTTCCGCCCATATTTATCCAATTACTGCGGCTTCCTCCCACATTCCTAAAACATGTTGGTTAGGTTAATTGAAGATTCTAAATCGTTCGTTGCCCTGCGATCGGCTGGCAACCCGTGAGGAGAAGCGGATCCGATAATGGATGGATAAAATCGTTTGATGGTGTGTGTGAATCCACCTCTTGCCCAGTCATCCTTGATAGGTTGACCCGTTCCGTGACCAAAGAAGGGGTGGACTTATGCAACACAAACAAATTTGCTCATTCAAAATGTCTTATTAGCATGAACTCAAACACAAACATATCTGAATCGTTTCATTTCAAGACATGTGAATGACGTGCAACTTTCCACACACCAGAAGTTGGACCAAACAACAATAAAAATCCTGGGCCCTGAATCTTGCACGAATGCAAGTTGGATTAATAAACAAACGAGCAGACTGTGACTTTTCACTTCTCTCCCCTCCAGCAGCCTGGCCAGCCACGCATTGCAAACAACTCGTCTTTGCTTCTCTTTTACATAACCAGATAAGGGCCTGATATAAATGCTGAAATTCTTACTCCGTTCTCTTTAAGGTATCCTGCAAACAGTCACAGAAAAAACCATATTGTGTATTGCCTATCTGCATTACCTCTGCAAGAGCATCTCTGTGGGAAACAAGCAGAGCTCCTTGCCCCTGCGCTGCCATCACAACGCAGACACAAGCCCATGATAGGACTCTCCACAACACAGGCGTGCCCGCGACGAGGAAAGGCTGATCTCCAAGCATGGCTGAAAACAAGTACTCTGGGAATTCAAGGCATGTGAAAGGAAGAAGTCTTCCCATAACAACTTGACTCCGCCCACAAACGACCCTGGAGGCGGAACTTGTGTTTCCACTCTGACAGGATGAGTCAGTGACCGTCAATGTGTGTTTTCTGGGAATTTGGCATGTGTGGGATGGGATTAAGAATGCGTGGGGAGGTTTTATAAACTGAAGTCAAATCTAGACTTGCCCATTCGGACGGATGGCTTGGCTGCATGCATCCAAGAAAGAAATGGCATCTTTATAATATTCCCTTTATTAGTCCCACAATGGGGAAATTCGAGATTCGAACCCAGGCCTCCTGGGGAGACTGGGTCCTGAACGCGGCGCCTTCGACCACTCGGCCATCCTGGCAGCCAATAGGAACTGTGACGAGAAGCACTGTTTGTTTCATGACAGCAAAGATATCCTACTTTAGTTATTTTGGTGTATTATGCGAGGTATGGAGGAGACATTAGAAGAAAAAGAACATCCAGACTGACAGCAGCGTTTATTTCCCGCATTTGTCAAACTGCTTTGATGTGTGTTTTGCCAGTATTGATAAAGACACAAACATGATTAGAAGGTTTAGTTTCTAAACAGTTTTAAAGAGCCCAGACACAATATAGTCGGAGGCTTCCCCGTCAATGAGGCCGGTTCCATTATTGTGAATGAACCAGCAGGGAACATTTTCTCCATTCTTCACATCTCTTCTGAAGTCTCTTTGCCAGCCCCTGCGCATCAGGAAAACGTCGCATTGACTAAATGCTGAAGCGACACGGCTTCTTTTAGAAATGCGCCGATGTCTCACCTGGTCACATTGAGCTCTTGTCCCTTGACATACATGGTAGCATCTGGTTTCTCTGGGACTTCTCCTGGACGCAAACTTGAGACCTCAAACTCAATCCCGTGGTAGAATTGACCTGGGAAATGAACCAGCCATGGAAAATCGTTTAAAGTACGGCATAGTTGGAAGCTTCTGGTACTTCAGCCTGTCACATTTTGGGTATTATTATTATTATGTATAATAATAATAATAATTGTATTATTATTATTTATAATAATAATAATGATGATGATAATAATAATTGTATTATTATTATTATTATTATTATGTATAATAATAATAATATTATTATTATTATTATTATTATTATTATTAGAATCTGGCAACTGCAGCCAGGGAAATCTGCTTTTTCCTTGACAATCTCACCATGCAAATTTTTCTTCAACAAAATAATCTGAATGGCGCCTCAGAATCTTTCCCAATAAGAACTGCAGGTGTCGTGATTTTTGCGTTGCAGCAAGTTGTTAGGTTTTTGATGGACAATAGCCAAATGTGCCAAGGTGAAGCGACAACTACAGGGTGAAGCTCAATTTCATACTTCTGTTGCTCCATTAATTTATTCTTAAAGGGGAAGTCAACCCCCAAAAAATGCGTGCGATAAAATGTTGTATTTGCCTTCACTAGTCTAAACATGGCATTCTGATTAATATTGCGTTGACGGAATCTGAGTTAAGCAATAAAATTCACCAGTTTTTAGCCGTGTCAGGGGGGCGGCCATTTTGTCGCTTTCTCTTGACTAATAATGACATCACAATTGCTAACAACTAATCACGGCTCATCTTTTTCCTGAAGCTGAACCATGCTGAGCATAGAACATTTTCTTCTAAAGGAAATATTACAGTTGACTTCCCCTTCAGCAGCAAATTATAATCACAAATAGCGTCATGTGGCCCAAAATGTGTTTATGAAAAAAAATGTCTTTGAATTGCTGATACAATCTGACATCACATAATGAGGTTTTTGAGCTACTATTACACATTTGGCCAGCTCCTGATTGCATCATTAGGCCTTCAACTTCGGAGGTTCTACTGGACTGACTTCATGAGTGCATGTGTTGTTCTACCTAGCAACCCGTGAACAGAAGGTGACAGGAGGTGGGTGTCCAGTGTGTAGAATCCCAAATAATCTCGGTGGTACGGGTGGTTCTTCCACACTTTGTGGAGCAGGATCACAAACTTGACAGAATCTTTGAGAGTGACTGTCAGGCTACGATCCTTGGTCAAGAAAATATCCATGCTAGGGAGAAAGGACGAGTAAAATGGTCTGTTTTTTTTTCTTTGTCATCCACGTGCAAAATGTTCAATCTGATTCTGAAAATAGGATATAGAAGTCTTTTTCTCATCAAAGACACTTTCTAGCAGTACAAGCACTCACTGGTCCCCTTTGAGGGAAGTTGTGTTCGTCCACTGCAACTTGACCCGATTGCCATCTTGGTGCACGAAGATGCTTTTAGTGTTCACCTCCATTCTCACACCTAAATCTCGGTGAATTATGCCAAAACGCCAAAAGTAGGTGTTGATTTTACCATCAGCAGGAATTTGCTTGTCGCCAATGATCTGGCCATTCACCAGAATACCTAAGGAAAGTGGAGACAACAGTTAGTTGCAATTGTCTGCGTAGAACTGTGTGATATTAACTCATTCACTATCAGCCCAGGTAAAATGAATGCACTTTTTGACTTCTATATCCGTCAATGGCAGTGAATGAGAACTGAGTCTGACCTGACTTGGTGTCTTTCACCAGGGTGAAAATTGTTCCTGGTTTGTCATTGATGTTAAAGCATAGGGCATCATCTATGTTTGGAAGCTCAATGATGAAATGGGGATCTCCATCCACTGCAATAAATAAATAAATAAATAAATAAATAAATAAAATTAAAATTTAATTAAAATAAAATTTAAAAAAATTATAAAAAAATAAAAAAAATAAAATAAAATAAAATAAAAATAAAAATACATTTTGCATTTGTTTTGCAATAATTGAAAGTACTTACCAAAATATGTTGGTGGAGCGTAGGCATTATAGGTTGGGAAAGAATTGGATGGGTCTGATTGATGAAAATGTGATTGAGGAAAATGTGCTCCACATCATTTTGAATTCTCTCCAGAAATACATCAATTTTAAGTGTGAAATTTGGTAAGAAAAAAAAAAGTCTTACATCCTCGCTCTGCTTGTTGTCTTTCCTCTGTCAAAGAAAACGGAGGGACAATGAATTGGCACGTCCTAAAAAAAAAAAAATCTAACAATTGACTGCAATGACAGTGGATATATTTTTATGATGAAATGAATGAAACCACATTCAATGAGTTCAAAAATAGTTTTGAAAGGAATTAGCACAGCCTCCTTTCAGATCACAGGCAGAACCTTTCCATTGGATTCAGGTCTGGGATCTGGTAGGGAAATTCTTTTGTTGATTTGGCTTTTTGTTCCAGGCTGAAAGGTGAACTTCCGCAGTGTTGCATTTGTGCCACGTATGTTTGGAAACATTTTTTTTTAGTCAACAGTACTTGTGCTATTTTGTTTTATATAAATAAGAAACTAAAAGAAAGCAAATGATATTTTCCTTAAAATAAAAAGATCCATGTCATACCCTCAGTTAGTTTATCAGCAATGAGCGGGCTGTCTGGTCCGTCCTCGGTCTCAGGCTTGGTGACCACCATGGAGGTGAGAGGGGTGACAAAACTGTATCGTAGGGACATGTCCAAGGCCTTGGCGTTGGCATTGACTTTCTCATCCTGGCTACCACTTTTGCTGGAAGAAAGAACACTGGCAATATTCATCTATCCATCGGGAGAGCTGGAGCTATCCATCCAATCCGTTATCTGTTTGCGTCTCCTCACGAGGGTCGCGGCGGTACTGGAGCCTATCCCAGGTGACTTGTACACCCTGAACGGGTTGCCAGCCAATCGCAGGGCACTCATAGACGAACAACCATCTGCTCTCACACTCATACCGAGGGGCAATTTAGTGTGTTAGATCAAACTACCACGCATGTTTTTGGAATGTGGGAGGAAACCGGAATACCCGGAGAAAAGCCACACAGGAACGGTGAGAACATGCAAACTAGCAAAATAGCTAAATATATTTTTGGGACATGTCGTGGAGGTTTTCCAGACAGGATTTAAGATGCTGCGCAGCACAAAGTCAGCCCTGCTACGAATTTGTAGTCAAATTTTTATGGCTAATAACACTGGAGAATACGTGTGTGTTTTTTTTTTAGACCTGTTTGCAGCGTTTGATATGGTGGACGATAGTATTCTGTTGTCTTGTTCGCAGCATCGGGTGGGGATTAGTGGTAACGCTCCAGAGTGGTTTCGATTCTATTTGGTAGGCAGGACTTTTTGTGTTAACCGTGATTGTCATATGGTGTTCCACAGGGTTCAATTTTGGGGCCCCTCCTGTTTTCCAATTATTTACTGGCCCTGGGTTCTATCTTAAAAAAACATGGTATTTCCTTTCACTATTATGCAGATGACAGACCTATGTCCCCGTGCATAACTTTTCTTTTCCTGTCTGGAGGAAATCAAAGCCTGTATATCACTAAATAAAACAGAAGAGCTCATTAACTGACCTCGTCTCCAGTAGCTGCTGGATGGACAGGTAAGCCCATAGACGCTCTGTGAAATCCCCAAAGATGTATTTTTCATCCGGGTAAACAGTTCCCCAGTCGAGAGCACTGGTCTGGCCCTGCACCTGGAAGTTCTCCTCGAACTATACGGCAGGAAAACATTTTCAGAAGCTATGTCTTTGTGGCGCACATGGATACAGCGTGGGGGGGACGGTGAAGAAAAGTCAGACAAGGTCTCACCCCTTGGCCAACGACTTCAATCAGGAAGTTGTCCAGGTTATTATCCACTAGCCGACCAGCCACCACAATCTCCGACCCATTAAACAACTGGCTAAAGTGGTTGGTTGTCAGGAAGTCTACTGCGTTGTCAGGGTAACGTAAGTCCACATCGGAAAGCAGTGGGCTAGAAACCTCGTCATAGAAACCCTGAAACAAATTCATACAGATATTTACTTGCATCTAATGTCTATGGATACTTGATATTATTTCAAGACAATCCAAAAACTCTAACAAGAATCCCCCCAAAAAAAGAAACAATGACAACCTATGTTGACCTTGGCATTGATGTAAAAAGAATGCAATGCTTCCATTCCCCACCTTCAGTTGAAGAACCGCATCTGAGGCCTCAAAGATTCTACGAGCCATCCCCTTGTTTTTTTGACTCAGCATATTCAAGAAGGCAAAGTCCACATCATTTCCAAATCCAAGACTGAATAGTGTCATGTTTCCACCCTCGGCAGAGGCCATATTCTGATGGATCCCTATCGGATTTGACTCACCTTCAGAAGACAAAGCATGCCCGTATTTTATGAAAGCAATGAAGACGTCCACCTCCGACGGAGAAAGCGGCACCGCCCAAACGAAGACGTAAAAACCGTGCATGCTCACCAGAATAGGGCATTCCATCAGTGAGTAAAATGATCATGTCGATGCTTCTCTCCGGGATCCTCTTCTCCACTTTGTCTTTTCGGAGCATGGCAACAGCTCTTAACAACGGATCATTGATGTTAGTACCTAGAAAGACAACAGACAATATGAAAAGAATTGATTTGAATGTTTCTCATCTCTGCGATGAAAATGAGCTTGATTTAGCTAACTCGGGCGCAGTTACATTGTACAATTTTGAGTAATGTACTTTGTCACTTTAAAAAAATAATAATAATAATTTACAGGATCATAAAATGCTGGTTCTTCTGTTCACCTCCACTGGCCTCCAACGTCTTGACATATTGTATAGCCTTAGCCACATCCTCTTTTGTCGCTTTGGTCAGGGTTTCCTTCCAACAATCGACTTCGTGGTCAAACTGGATGAGGGCAAAATAGTCCTCCTCATTCAGATCTTGAAGGATGGCTTGCATTGCCTCTTGGGTCTGGAAAGAAAATATTTGCTCATTCACAACGTCAGACACCACTCACGCATCTTATTTACATTTGAATCTTTCTTCCTTTTATTTATGCAAGTGTACCTGCATGTTCCTGAATGCACAGTGACACAAATGTTCCAACACTTTCTTACCTGGACAATTTTATTTCCCTTCATTGAGCCACTCGTATCAATCACAAACACGACATTCGTAGGCACTCTTAACAGGCTGGGTGGTGCAAAGAAATGCACAAAATATCCGTTGACAATCTGAGGGGCGGCAAAGGTCCGTAAATCAGATGACGTGCGAGATGTGGCGATCCAAACAATCCTCTCATAAGAAGTTCTCAGATAACCTGAATGTCACCGAGGCGCGTTGGACGATTCACATCATACGTGATGATGAAATCTCCATCGATCAGAGTTCCATCACAGCCTGGACATTTTCTTTGCTGATCCAGATTTGGTGAGAAGGCAATGTGTGCCTAAAAGTAGGGATCAAATCGATCAATCAACCAAATTCAAAATAAAAAGCATTTAGAAATCAGCCTCCGCGAATCTCATTCACATCGTGATGCTGATTTTGTTCGTTTCGTTTGAAGCGTTCATATATGTTGACGAAATTGTTTGACAAAATTAAATGTAAAAAGGCACCAAGGCTGGATTTACACTGCATCATTGAAGGGGCTGAATGAGCTCATGGGCTAATTTTGGATAGCAATCAAATCGTAAACGAGCAGTAGCACTTGGAGTCAAGGGTGCAACAACCTACTTTCTGGAGGGTATGCCGGCATATAAAAGGCACCCCCCTCCAAAAAAAAGCCTATAAATTTAATAATAAAATATAATATATAATATTTATATGTAAATAAAATATACAAAATATAATAAAAATATTTTTTTTTGGGGGGGGGGTCAGACATTTATTTAAAACTTTTATTGAATGTTTGTTTCATTGAAACCATATGAGGCACCCCAAATTACCAACTGTCTTTTAACCACTTTGAAAAGTTGTTTTTTATGCCAACATAATCTTTCTCCCTCTAGTCTACCTCTTTCTTTTTCGGTTTTGTGCCCCTGAGCACTTTCGAGTTTTCTTCTCCTTCTTTCGCATCAACAAACGTTTGAATTGTAAACACTCGCCGCTCGCGTGCTCGAGTACGCGCGCACTGGACTCTGTCTGTGAGAAGTTGGGGGCGGAGGGCGCTAGGTGAGGGCGGGGGCGGGGGCGGGGGCGTAGTTGACAGTCTCTGAGTAGAGATGCCTATCAGTGACGTGCCTCTATTTGTATTAGTGATTAGATCAAACCCTACCCGTGAGCAAACAGCTGTTTCATAAAATGGCCACTCGAAAATGATTTTCCTTCCATCGCTTTGGCGCCCCCTCTAGCGCGGCGCCCCAATGCGCCGGATATGCATACATCATTTTTGCACCGCTGCTTGGAGTGACACTGTAAATCCAGCCGAAGAACGCATAAATTCCAAAATGTACCTTCTTTTCTGTGACAGTTTTCTCCACCAGGGGGAGCAGTTCGTTGGAGAGGAACGTCGCATGGGTCTCAACGTAAGAAATGCCTTGAGGCTCGTAGATGTTTGCTACGATCTGTTTCAAAGAGGTTAAAAAATTGTGACACTTCACTCAGCACCAGTTGCCGGGCTGGTAAATGAAAATTGATGAACCTGAAACTCCTGGACAAGTTGTTTGGGTTTCACCCGAGTCAGAATCTCATACTGGCCCATTTTCCTCTGCAGGAGCTCCTCGTGAGTCAAAACGAAAGTCACGTTACTTTCTGCTGCAATGTTGACAGACACTGAAAACTTCTCCATCTTCCTCCCAGAAGCTCTTGATAGGAGCACAAAATAAGTCATGACGTGATCCAAGAAATGTTCATTTTGTCTTCACCGACTTACTTGACCAGCCCGGCAGTCCGACCTGATGAAACCGCCTTTTCATATTCTTTCTTGGCTTTCTCTTTTTCCTTCACCTCTCCGATATAGAATTGGCCTTCAATTTCCCTAAGAGAAGTGAAAAAAAAATTGAACTTTGTCAAGGTTCTCCAGGTCAGAATGGACATTAAATCTGTTTCTCTGTTACATCTCTGGCAAATGAAACATTTATGTGGTTTCAGTGTTACAGTCCACCCTCTGAGGGACACCAGAGACCACTGTTTAATTTTCTTCCTTGAAAGCCTTTTTTTTTCTTCCCTCATTCCACCAGAGAAACAGACAGACGGAGGTTTGACATTCCTTCTGTAAAATATCGTCATGGTGACCTTACATGGTGAAGTTGGTGATGAAGGCCGTTTTTGGGAGCTCCACTTCAAAGAAGATTTCCTGCGAGATGTTGGCTTTGTTCAGAGCCGTGGAGGTTATGACGGTGTGGGCGAAACGAGACGTTACAGCACAGTCCACCTTCACACTATGCACCTCCACCTGAGAAGAAGAGAGGGAGGCGTTGCGAAAGCCTTTTGCGCATGTTTTCAATCTTTGTTCTCACCGTGACAGCTTGCGTACTTATCTGTAAAAGAGAGAAATAGACAATTACACATTCTGATATGCAAGTTAGTGATCCACATTTTAAGTGCTAAACGACAAATACAATTTTATGGCTGGATTTTTTTTTTATATATTTATTTGTTTTTTATATATATATTTTTTATTTTAAAAATGAATATTGTGGCTTTTAAACAGATGAGTTTTGTAGTCCGGAAATGACGATAAGTGGATGTGAATAAGAAATCAGTCAGTTATATAATGTTTATGAAATATAAAAAGCTAAAAAAAAATAGGGTAGACTGCTGATCTCTTCTTTTTAAATGTCTTAATAATATTTTATTAATATTAATAATAATAGTATATTTTTGTTGTTTGCTGTAAATGCATCAAAAATGTGGTGGAGTAAGATTAGATTGACTCTTTTAAGTCAATGTACCACTGTTCAATAACTTCTGCTAAATACCTGGCGTGGCCTGGCAGGATGTCCTGCCTCCTACACAAACAAACACAGCAGACAAACATGGAGGACAGAAATCAGAAAACATTCCTGAAAACACCAAAGCATCAAAACTCTTTGAATTTTTGCATCTAAAATTAAACGCCATGTTCACATCCGCGACGACATGTCAGAAGTCTGAATATTACCTCGGCCGCTCCATCTGGTCCAGGGAAGACAATATCTCCCTGAGGCGGGCTGGGCAGCCCCAGGCAGGCGCTGCCCCACAGCAAAAATAGTCCAACGGTCAATGCTCGGGACATGACGAAGCTCAACTGAAAGCTGGACTTGTTCACCACTGAGATAAGTGCTCTGGCGGAGGGGAGGGACGGAGTGCTGACCAATTAACTTACACCCATGGCACAGAACGCCAGAAGATGGACTTATTGGTGCTTGGAAAATAATTTTTTAAAAAAATGACCTGGAACTTGGTGAGCATTTACCCTTCTCCACTGACAATTTTTTTTTTTTTTTGCAAACTGGGCCGTATCATAAAAGGCTCAATTCATACTAACCATGTTGTTGTTTTATAAATAGAGTTGGATTGGAAAGTGAGCAACAAATGTAGCTAAATTATCTCAAATTTAAGGGAATAAATATTTCATTTATCTAATCTGATTAGAATTATATTCTGCCCTATATCAAGGATGATTGCAGTGATAACATTGTGATATTAGTAACAATTCATGATCATTTTGTGCGCTTCATTTTGGTTGCTGCTGTCGACAATTTCAAATGTGGAGAAAAAAAAAGGCACAGAGATGCTGATTTTTTTGGTCCCCATTCACAATAAAACTTGCGACAATTCATATAATTAACATTTAGTTTCTATTTCTTTTATTAATATTATGATAATTCCGATAAAGTTAGTAGATTCAAACGGTTTCGCCGATTGTGCTTGGCGATGCTTTGGTCACACCTCTTCTGCAGCCTTTTTACTGAGTAGAACATTTTAAAAAAATTCAAGAGTGGATGATGTATGTAGACATCCTTACCCAGAGAGTGAATAGTGCAGTACTGTTCAAAGTTTGCCCCCACTTTTTTTTCTTTTTTCATAGTTTAAATATGTATCATATGCTCACTTGAACTCGTTGCTACTGGAGCTTCAGTGCAATTTATTAGACTTTACATCTAAACATGCAGCTGTAATTCCTCAGAAAAAAAAAGTAAGAAAGACGTAGTCAGCAAAATCATTTTGTTCTTGAGAAGGGGAAAAAAGAAAGTGTCTATTAGGAGTTGGCGTCCACAATTTGAGAGTGTCTTGAGCCAAAGAATAATATTGATTACACTGTAACCGAGTGAGAGTTTTTTAAGTCACAGAATTTTTTTTTTATTTAGTAAATCAGAAAAAAAAAAGTATGAACAGAAAATTTTTTTACTTCTAATAATTGAATGGGAGCAAATCAGTTTGACTCATTGGCCGAGGTTGAAACACTGTGCAAATTGCAAAGTGCAACTGTTTAAATACTCCAGTCAAGTCAACACAGACTTCCTTTGGACATATTACACCCACAATTTCTGGGAAATACAATATAAAAAAAAAAACTTGGAAATCTATTTTAAGGCAGCAACTTAACTATTTTCACAAATGAATCCTGCAACGAGCTGCTACTTGTTGAACACGCTGGCTCCCGGCGGGGCTTTGGCAGCAGGCTGGTCCAGGGACGTCTCGGTCCCGGTCCTGACGTTGCTAAACACTGACGGTGCAACTTTGCCCATCCGTTCTGGAACAATAAAAGAGCAACACAGATACATGATGGAGCAAAGCAAAAGCAGCTGAAATGGGATTCTCTCCAGAAACATTCTAACGTGTGCCTTGCATAGCATACCAGAATGCAAGTAGGCAAAGTTAGAAACAAAAACGTTTCTTTGATGAAACAGAGCCTAGACATTTGTTTGAATGAATGAATATTGAATTTTGTGTGCATGAAGGGAGCAAGATATTTTTACATTACCTATGTATTAACAGTAATTATTAAACAATAAATTAATTCTAATCAACTATCTCCATTGTTAACCCATTTTGATTTATTTCCTGTGGCAGCCAAACTAATGCTGACGTCACAATACACTCAGCTCAATTTGGGGACTCCAGACGTGTCGCAGACTTTTAAGGATGTTTATGTCAACCTTTTTTGCCTCTAGCATGTTGTTACGTAACCAATGTTTTCTGTTTAAATTTTAACTGGTTTTGGCCATTGGCTGTCGTCAAAATGATACAAGTGGCTCGCCGGCGCATACTCCCTGGTGGTCTAGTGGTTAGGATTCGGCGCTCTCACCGCCGCGGCCCGGGTTCGATTCCCGGTCAGGGAACATCTTTTGTCCAAGTTTTTTTTTTTTTTTTTTAAAACAAATATTCTGTGCCCTTTGTCATTGTGTGCTGAAACATGGACTAAAATCAAGCCATCCTGGACAAAAATCAATGTTGAACTTGATATCTCAAAAAGCAGAGGCGGGAGGTTGCTCAAACGAGCAAACACTCAGTGATGAGCAACTCTCCTCCAGGGGAGAGGTAGTAAAATTCAAAAGGAAAATTTGTTGGAATGGAAACTTAGCTTTCTTCACATTTGCGAATGCGTGACAGCATTTTGATGATGATTGTGAGTGGAAAGAACAACCCGTGTGACTTACCACACTCAGCCATGACCTCATAGGTCTTACTCTTGACTTCACCCTTCAGGCCCAGTTTGCTCCGGGCTCCTTTCAGGTCCTCTTCCTTCATGGGAGGACGCTTCTTCTTTTTCACTTCACCTGGCTAGGATGGACACAAGAGCAGAAATATAACAGTAAAATAACAGTTTGATACAGAGTACACTGAATGGTTATAAGTCCTTTTTAAATTAGTTTACCTGTGACATGTTTCTCCAAGTTGTTGTGTCGGTTCTTTTCAGTGCGTCTGCTCCACGCCTGGGGTGTGTCTAAGTGTCGTTTGCCCCCTGCAAGCCTAACGTGTATATATATAGTCCAGCTAGAGTCCCAGTGAGTGACTCAAGCCTCCCAGCCTCTGTTCATTGGTGCCTGTTGTCAGGGTGTATTATTAGGTGTGATGTGAGAGATGGAGCAGCTGGAATGAGTCTTCCCTACGATGAGCTTACCGACCAAGCTAAAGCTGGTCTTCCCTCACCATTTCTCAAGACTAAATGTCGCTGAGATAAAGTGTTTTATATGACACTTGTTTCAAAAAAAGGGAAATGATTCAATTTTAGCTAAAGTTGTCTAGCTATTATTTATTAATAACAAATATATAAATATATCTTTGTTCTATTTATGCCAGTGATGTACAGTGACAGGCAGAATAATTAAATGTTTTTTCATTAGGTGGCAGAATGTACAATTATTAACCTGCGTGTCAGTTTGTTGCCATTCATACGTCAAAATGAATAGCTTTGTGTTAAAAAGAAATATGCCTACATTTTACACACAGTTGTGTATTTGTGAGTACAAGGGGTGGGGGCGTATCAATACCACGTGCCTACGTACCGGTATCGGGGCGATACCACCCTTAGGCTTTTAGGTTTCAGGTATTCATGAAGGCCAATAACAGCCACCATTACCACCAAAATCTGACCTCCCTGGCAGTAGGTGGCGCTATGATGCGGCAGTTTGACACATTGGCGAATATTATTTGCATAAGAAAGAAAGGTTTTGTTCACAATGTTATGTCGTTATGTTCAATGAAATCAAAAGTATTATTGGTATTGGTGTACACAAAGAGCGAATACTCGTACAGATACCGAACATCCCAAGTGAGTACTGTGTACTGTATATTGAGATGGGTACATCATTATTTCTGTATTGAGACATTTTCTTTGGTGGTAAATAAAATAAAATTTTCACTTCACCCATTGGCATACAAAATGTAGTTGAATAATTAAAATACTTCCATGTATATTTTTTTGGAATGATGCATAAAAGTATTTGATATCTATGCCAAAGTCTGTCAGAAGAACAAACTTAACGATAGAGGGCATCTAACGAATGACAACATAAGAAATAATATGAGACTCATGTCAATTTCAACATTTTCGAACCTCCAAAAATGCCCTAAAAAAAAGCAATGTAATACATGAATTCGATTCGATACCATTTAATGTCCTTAAAGGGGAAGTCAAGTCAAAAATGTTTTTTTTTTTTTACAATAATAGGTTTTATCCGCCGCCACTAGTCCAAATACAATATTCGGAATATTGCATTTGTGTAATATGAATTAAGCAGCAAAAATCCGCCAGTTTTTATCCATTTCAGGAGACGGCCATTTTGCCGCTGGCTGCCACCTGAAAACGACATCACAGTTGTTCAGGCCTCAGATAACGGCCAATCACGACATAACAATTTTTGGAGTTTTGTCATTTGACGTTCGCGAGGTATGAGGAAGAACTAATATTAGCACAAGTCCACCACAGTTTATCACATTATTTATTGGAAAATCATTTCTAATAACTCACAGCCTTTCCCTCTCTTCTGAATAATTTTTGCAACAACAACAGAATGCATCACCATGTCATGGGCAAGATAAACACGGCAAAGATTTCCCTCCTTTCAAATAAAAGTTCATTTTTTTCGTGCTACCTTGAAATCCTCCACAGCGGCGCTGCTGCATCATCACAGTCACGGTAAACATCTCGCTCTATTTACTTTAAAGGGTTGCATCACACACATGGACTGCAAACACTTGCGCCCGCGCCCACACACACACGCACTCACACACAGTCAAATACTTGATACAAACAACCTTTCGCCCAACTGTTTGGTCCACAGTCACTTAACAGTATTGAGGTCTATGCATGTCACATTCTTCAAATCAGAGCCCCGTCATGCCTGAAAATCCGTCGCTCTGGTTGAAACAAAAATCACATGAAGGTTGCAAACAAACGAAACATCTGCCGCTCATGTCACTCGGACGCATGGTTGCGCCAATGAGACACCAAAGTAAAGAGAAACAACGCGATCAGTTGCGCAAGAGAACGACGGGATAAAGAACACTTCTGGAGCATAGTCGATCTTTTGGCCCATAAATGAATCCTGTATGGAAAACGATGCAGGAGAGTCAAAAAAGACAAAAACAAACGGACGTGAAGTTGCAGTCGTTAAGACAAACGATACCAGTAGGGGGGGAATTTAAGGACTTCTGCAGTGACTGGACTTTACGATGTGTGATTGTTTTTTTTTTAGAGAATTCTGCTGCAGACCTCTATCGCCAGCTTCATTTCCTCCAAGCCTGAGGAATGACGAGCAGAGCATATGCACGTGGACGCGACAACACAAATGGAATCGGCGTCAAAGAATACGCAACAAGAAGGAAGAAAGCATTTGCGTGGCGTCCGTACGCTGCAGCAAGCCCGCCCGACTTCATATTATTCTCACAGCACACTCACTCAGGTATGTCATGTCAAAATGCAACATGAGTGTGTTTGACCTGCAGACTGCCATTAAAGGGGTTCCTATGTTTCGAAAGGGTCTTTGAGGAGGTCGCTGGTCCGTCCACGGAGGAAGTGCGGGGAAGCTACGAAGCGGGCCGCGCTTTCGTGGAGGCACTCCGCGTCAAACAGGGATCCCCATGCGCAGCTTCTTCTTCTTAACCGTCTTCAGACCGCTGAGGCGGCGGACGTCGTCCTCGTCCGACTCGTCCATTTCATCGTCCGCTGAGAAAAGGATCTTGAAAATGAAAGAGAGTGAAAGAAGATTTAATGATGGGATGCAAGGTCAGGTTGACATCAGGAATTGCAAGTTCATGTGGTCACATTCTGAATCGAAATCAACATATTGAGGGTGAAAAAAATGGATGCGTGTGACTTGGTCGAATTGAGAACTAATATATATTTTGTAAACTGTAAAAACTGCTTATTTTATTGTGTCCAAAAATAAACAAAAAGAGACCTAAATCTTCATTACGACAAACTCAAAGAATTTGTGATCTTCTGTTTTTTTTTCCCATCGAAGCAATTCCTGTTTTGTCAGAAGGTTAAAAAAAGAGAGCATGTTCAGGATGGCCGAGTGGTCTAAGGCGCCGCGTTCAGGACCCAGTCTCCCCAGGAGGCCTGGGTTCGAATCTCGAATTTCCCCATTGTGGGACTAATAAAGGGCAAATTATTGTTTTAATAATAATAATAATTATTATTATTATTATTATTATTAAAACAAAAGACGTAGTAAAAAAAAAACAAAAAAAAAACTTCGAGCCAGCCAGGAGTCGAACCCAGAATGTTCTGATCCGAAAGCATGTTCAGGAAAACAAAAGACGTAGTAAAAAAAAAAAAAAAAATCTTCGAGCCAGCCAGGAGTCAAACCTAGAATCTTCTGATCCGAAAGCATGTTCAGGAAAACAAAAGACGTAGTAAAAAAAAAAAAAAACTTCGAGCCAGCCAGGAGTCGAACCTAGAATCTTCTGATCCGTAGTCAGACGCGTTATCCATTGCGCCACTGGCCCTGTGTTGCTGCTCTGCTCCAGAGTGCAAATTATAGAGTTCGCCCCTCCCCCCCTCCTGCCTGCAGCACCCCATTGAGGCGCACTGCAAACAGATCCTCGCCTTTGTGTGCACTTCTTTGAGCGCTCACGCGGTCACACACACAGCTCAAGACTAGCACATACATTTGGGATTCCTCAGTTTTAGACGGCCAACTTTGGACGGTTGATGATTGATGGTTGTGAGTCAACGCAAACACACACACACACACGGCCACGCCGACAGATGGTGCAAAGAGCGATGAAGCAACCAGAAAGAAGCAATCATCGGATTCAAAGCTACATTTTCTGCAGTTGTTCAAGTTCAGGCGGTTAAGCGCCATCAACGGAGTTCCAAACCCGAATGACACGGCGGTCGTGTGGGTCAGAACATTGTGGACAAACAAAGTCCATTTGAGAAACAACCATTCCACCCAATTTCTTCAGCTGATCACAAAAAAATACAGCATGACAAGGATAACGCCTCACAGATGGTGTTACTCGCTTTCTCCGCCCAATTCCCCGATGTAGAAACATTTACGGGGTTAGCGGTGCGTCACGCTGCCGCGGCCGCTCACAGTCTGAAGTGAGCAGAGGTGGGCAGCGGGGAAATGCGCCTGCCTAGCCGCTGACGACCGACTCTCCGGCAGCCGTGAAAATGTGCGCATCGCTCGGATGGAACGTGAAAGGCGAACCAAAATAATAAAATACAGAAACATCTCAGAATAGGCTGGAGTGCAGTCTCCGGAAAACTCGTGACCGGCGCATTATTATTTACGTCAAAACAAAAGTTATGAAACACGTCGCCGACGTGTCCAGCACATGAGGGACACTCACCTCCGACTCCGAGTCGTCGTGGGACAGAGCTCGTCTGTAGCGCACTTTGCCATTCCCCCGCGCGTCCTCTTCCCTCTCCTCCACCTTCGCTTTGGTTCTGTGCTTCTTCATGAGGAAATTATCCACCACCCAAAACATGAGGGCCTGCGAACAACGGGGGGGAAGTCTCACCAAGTGCTTTTTCTACATTCCATACCACAAACAAATTTTATTTATTTATTATTGGTTTATTTTTGGTTACAAAACAAATGTGAGGAGCTGAAAAATAAGCGTGCACAGACACAAGAAGACGAAGCGCCACACTTACATTCACGAAGAACGGAACGATGAGCATGACGATGGCCAGCTCCAAGTCGGGATTTTCGATCGGGTTGAGGAGCGCCAGCTGCAAGTCACATTTTGCACATATGCTTGTATAGCAAACATACAGGAAATATACACAATATTTATTGCAGGGGTGTCCAAGTCACAAAATCAGCGATGGCCGCCCTCAGCGGGCCGAATGCAAACTACGATCGACCCACTTTCTTTAACCGTACATGTCGAGGGAATGCGTCAGTTCACATTTAAATTGCCCGCAGCGATATTAACGACTGAATTCCTGGGTTGTTCCTTGGGCCGGTGCTACACCGTTTCCCTTTTCATGAAAGCCAGTCCAGTGGTTGCGTAATTCTGCAAATAAACATACAGAGGTGTGACTACATAACCTCAGGGCAGGGGCATAAGAAAAAAACGTCTGTGGGTGTGTGTGTGTGTGTGTGTGTGATGATGACGACTCAAAGCGCACATGAACGGGGCCCTAGAAAAAAAGTAGTTTCAATTAGGTAGCGCCCAGTCAAGGCTTCCAAGTCAGAGTTTTTATAATGCGAGCTCAACCCTGCTCCTGGGTGGAGGTCATAAAAATTTGAAGATGAAAAGTGTGATTGAATAAAGTGAGCTGCGCAAGTACACACACACCGTTAGTTCAGCGACATATTCAGAATTTATTACGAGATGATCGATGTGAATATTAAATTGGGAGTAAGTGAAATTTTCTAGCCACGATCGAGTATTCATGCTTTATTTTTTTCATTCAGGGAAGCTCAGAATTGTCTTACATTAATTGAGAGTTTTTTGTGAAATATTTATAATGGCAGGCTTTTACAAGCCATCAACAGTTCTGGTAGAATTCAATTTAATCATGCATTTTAAACTGAAAAAAAAAAAATAAAAGATGAAAATTAGACAGACCAATACGTTTTTTTATCATGGCCGATCCCAACATCGATTAATAGCAATCAAGGGGGCCAATAAATTTGGAACCAATATTTATTCTCAGTAAAAAGGAAAATATTGGCATATAAATTAAAAAAAACATTAAAACTCTTCACTTTATTGAACACTTTTTTCAGATTTGATAGATAGATGAAAATTGAAACAATACCTCGTAAAAGTTTTCTAAAGTAAGTTAGAAATTTCCAAAATGACAAAAATTTCACACATTTGTTTTGATTTAAAACAAAAACGAAAAATGCAGACTGTTCCCAGGGTCATTATAACCTCTTATAAAGTTAAATGAACATTTGAATGGATATGTTTATTGAAGTTAACACAGTTTTAAATAAATTTATCAACAGCTGTCAGATTTATAAAAAAGCTCAATGCCAATATTCAGCACCGATAATTGGCCCGGCCGATAATCAGTCTAACCGACATGAACATTAACATACCATGTATAAACACAAACTTGCGTTTAACGTTTCAATTATTTCATGTAACAAATACTGACCTTCTTCCATTGGGGAATGAGCAGGACGAGCATGATGAGGACTTTCTCAAACATCATGATGAGGATGTAGAGAATACACTGACCCAACCATGCAGTGCACTGTATAGGCTCTCCTAAACACCGCAGAAGGACATAAAATAAAATAAATAAATACACAATAAGGTAGAGTAATCCATCATATGTGCAGTCTACTTCTGCATTCGGCCAAACGGGCAAAAGCACTCGCCCAGTTGAACGGCGAAGGTTAAACATCAACAATGTCTTTTTTTTTTTTTTTTAATACAAACCACAAAGATATCAACAGCCGACGTGTATAAACAAATGACACACATGTATTTAACATTAATCCAAAGATACAAACCAAAAAGTTTAATTTTGCTACATTAGAAAGAAAATGCTTTTCATTTTCAATTTTCAGTTCAACAATCCTGATAGAAAAAACCAAATATGTCGTCATTCTTGTCACTGTCATTTGTGACACATACATTATGGGTCCACAGAGTATTTCCGAGAGCTCAAATTTCAAGTTCAACATATTTATGATTGGACCGACTGAGTATTTCATAAAGTTGTATGACATGCCATGTGCTTTTGCAACACGGGAGAAACTAACCAGCATCGGCGTGCTTATTGCTGCCCTCCTTTGGACGTTAGCGGTATTACAAGAATATGCCGCGTTACACACACAAACCCACGCACACACGCCTCACCGTATTCTCCAAAGCGGAGAGATTCCCATTGCCTCCACTCGACAACCGCACTGACAGCTCGTACGCCGGCGTAGATGAACAACATGCCCAGCGAGGCATCCAATAGGAAGTTAATGAGGTATCTAGGGAACAAAAATGAGTTCCAATGTGCCCCCGAGCTAGGATGACGTTTAGCGTCCACTTCATGAACACAAACGTTACACAACGCAACGTCGCATCTCACCAAAAAAAAAAAGAAAAGGATGACTCACAGCGAGCAGGGATCCTCCTCAGTAAGGTCTGAAAGGTAAACATTTGCAAAGTGGATGAAGAGCATCCCAATAGCCTGTTTGGAAGTATCCAGGAACCTGCAAAAAAAAAAAAAAAAAGTTAGAATATACGTCAATATTACGGATTCCACTTGAGTTCTCAATTGATGATGGCGGCAGAATTATTCTAGTCGACAATTTACCAAATTCTCCAGGGTCTCCTTTCATGTTTGGGCTCCCGGAAGCGTTTCACTGTGCAGAAAGGAGACAGGAAGCCATTAGTGTGATGATGCAATGGATCACACATTCATCCATACCACGTATCCTCATTAGGGCTCCGAGTGTGCTGGACTCGCTCCCGGATGACTTTGGGTAAGAAGCGGGGCATACCCTGGACTGGTCGCCAGCCAATTGCAGAGCACACATTTAGAGAAACAACTATTCGCGCGCACATTGACACCCAAGGACAATTTGAAGCAGGGATAGTCAAATACAAGCAATATTTTTTTAATTCTTTAAGTCTAAGGTTCATTTAAAGTATCAAGATGATTCAGTTTATGCTTCCACAATGTAGACCATGCTTCTCTCGTGCACTGTTTTTAAAAGGAATGAGAGGAGGCACTTGCACTGCCCCGGAAACAAGTCGCGTTCAACTGTGTTCACTCCCACAACGGCGCAAACGAACATTTCTAATCACACTTATTAAGAGTCTTCAATCAACTTAACATGCATGTTTCTTTTTCTATATTCCATATTCTTATTGGTGTCCAGGAGCCTATGACAACTGGTTTTGGGTGAGAGGTGCAGTACACCAACTGGATACTAGCCAATTGCTGGCATTGGACTGTAAAAGTGCAAAATGGACATTTGACGTGTTTTTGCGACTTTGGGAGTGAGCAGACAGCAATTTATTTTATTTATTTATTTTGGGGGGTTTCTTTTGCATATCTTAATACCTTTGGTGAACAGCGTATCGAGTTAAAGTATTTTATAAAGAACACCTGCCTTTAATTAATCCCAGCGTGTCATGCAGTCAAACTGGTTTTATGCAACAGGGGCGCGCAACAGACAGCAGGGCGATGTCCAACAAAAATAAAGAATTTGCTGTTCACAATCGTGCTCTGTTTTTCTATAAAAATCCCAAATGTTTTTTTTGTTTCATGTGGGCAAGTTATACTGCAAGCAGTGACGTTATTTCATGTTGTGAGCAAGAAGTGTGACTTCACACTGAACACACCCAGCAAACGAATCTGAGTCCCTTCACATTGACTCACTAAATCGTCGGCTCACACTGTTGCTTGGAGGGGGGAAAAAAAAGAAAAAAAAAAATCATACTTGAAAGATTCCTCAGTGCCGTCGCTACAAGAGGCTGCACTGTGACGGGACACACTCATTAAGTCACACAGCTGGCAGTGCCGTGCCAGACACTGACCCAATGGAAGCACCGCTCTGTTGAGCACAGTTTGCCCTCCCAGTCTCAACGCTCTGATATATTGTCGAGGGCAACTCTTTTATTGTGAGGGGTTTCAAATCTAGCCAATGCAAAAATGAACTTGAGTTCCATTTAAATGCAAAAGGTGTGACATCGAGTTGTAATTCGACCGTAAATGACATACTGTTAATTAATTAAAAATGACATCGATTAATTAAAAACCTCTTTGAAGACGGGCCCATCGATGGGTCAAGAGGGAAAAACTAGTTCACTCAGATTTTGAAGAGGGAAGCTTCAGGACACAAATTGAGGAAAACTTAAGACCTTTTCTGTTCCCAAAAATGTATTTTGTCCCGATCTTGTAACTGATGCCGTACTGTTTTCGCGGTTTGTGATGACTGCACAGTCTCGGATGGTGTCAATACGCACGAGTGAAGGAGCTGTCTGAAAAAGTCTTCCTTTCTCAGTAAACAGAGAGACAACAACAGCAAAATATTGTTGCATATCTGGACGGTTAAGAGATTTATGATAACGGCAAGTAAATTCCATCGCACTAAAATTGGACACCCAAAGTTGCATTTCAAGTACGGCAACTGGTCACGATTATCCTCATCATCTGCACAACTGTCAGAATATTGTAAATACCGCACCACGGATCACTTTATGTCTGCTCTTATGACTCTCCAAATTGTTGCACAGCTATCATTTAGTGGTACTACTACTACTGCAGTGAAAGACGAGTGATGGTTCTGGACAGTGCAATTCCAGTCCAATACAAGGCCATACTCACACATGAGGATGCTGAAAGCCATCATAGCGAGGAGTCCTTGAAGAAAGATCCCAAATGTATCCATCAGAGCGCCATTCTCACATCCTCTGGTGTCAGTTGCAGGGCTCGGGCCCGAGGACGTGTTGCTGAGGGGCACTGCAGAAAGTCCTGCCACGTCCCCCGGCTTGGACAGCGTGTGCATCCCACTATCAGCCATGGTTCGAAAAACGTGGACCAGACGCAAGAGGGGGGAGTGGGGGGGGGGACACCTCGGATGGATTCTCCTCACTCACAGGCCGTGGACAGCTCTGTCCTCCGGCAGATGTTGGTCAGCTAATCGATAGAGAAAGCAGCACAGCCTTGTGGGAGAGATGTTGACCTCTCATGCTTATTCTCCCTCTTCACGCATGTAGGAAATGTCTCGAAAGTCAAAGGTGGGAAGGGAACATTTGAATAAAAGTCGTTCTGTGACATTAATATCAACTTAAAAAATGTTCGGCGTGTGGCAATCTGTTGACTTGAGTCAGAAAGTCGACCAAGTCACCGAGTTGATTTGGATGTGGCAAACATGGTTCTGTTTCGACAAAAAGCTCATTTATCAAAACTGCGACGGGAACTAAGCGAAAACACCGCAAAGAGACAAATCGAGTGATGCTGCTGTGCTAGCTTCACTACTTAGCTTCGAAGCTAACTATCCAGCATTGCTCAGCTGCAATAACAAACCACATTTCTGGCTGAAGAGGTCGAAAGGATTCGGGCGTGCACTCCGTTGTTTAAACGCCGACAAAAACGCTCGTCCTGTGGCTTCTAAAAAGGTGACCGAGATGAGAAATTGCAGGTCATGACTCGTTTGCATCCCGCAGCTTCCTTACACAGCTCCCTTTGCCCACTCATGTTGACAGGCGGACGAGTCACGTGATCATCCGAAATGTACTCTGGGAAATGAAGTGCGAAAAAAAAACGGTCAACGGCGATATCAAATGAGCTGTTTTTTTTATTATTGGATTGTTTTCATTAAATAATTATGTTCAAACAGGGAATAAAAAAACATTGCATGGTATTCATTGTAACAATTGACGAATGAGAGAACATAGGAATCTGCAGCTTTTTTGTTGTAGTTGCAAAAACACAAACAATTCATTACAGTTAATAACACTACAAGAACAAGTTAAATGAAGAACTTTTCTTTACAAAGCATTCCGTTGCTTTAAATCTGTTGGTTTATCTGCTGTTTGCTTTGAGTTCATTCAAAAATACTGTATGTTATCATTTGGCTCGAACGATCACAGGGGTAGTGCTCCCAATAAACTAAGTTTAATTGAAAGAGTTGAAGCTAATTAGTGCAAATATAGTGAATATTTAGAGCATTTCCACATTGCTTATTTGGATTATTTATCTAAATCGTTTTTCTTTTAATTACCCTGTTGCACTAAATATATTTGTGTACAGTATATACAACCATGCGGTCACATCACATCAGTATTACTATACGGCTGAACATGAACACGAACACGACTGGGATAGAGTCCAGCACGCCCGTGACCCTCATGAGGAGAAGTGGCTCAGATAATAGATGGATAGTATCGAAGCTTGCTTGAAGGCTTTGAGATATTTCGTCCCTTCACTGTGACAGGAAGCGGTTCAAGTATCAAAGGGTTTCACTTCTGAGGTTTGACTTTTTCAATGTAAGCAGAATTGCTGTTTTCCAGCGCTTCTGTCCAGATATGACAGCAACTTTCTTAACATTTCAACTGCAATGGTGAATGTGAGCGTACCAGATTAGAGGCAAGAGACTTTCTGCCTTGACACTACAATATCAAATATTTACAAGCACGTAGGAAGAAATATTCACATGAAAAAAAGAAGGTGTGCGGGGGATTTGGAGCACTTAGAAGACCAATAAATTAAAAAGCCTTTTTCTGAAACTTCAAATGAAAACGTTCAATCAATCTTTTTTTTTTTCTTCGAAACACACCCAATTGAATAAAGGCTTTTAAACTTATGCAAAGGCTTTAATTTCAATCCTTACCTCAAAAAAGCCTACTGTGTGTTTCATTTACCCTCTGCAGCTGTCTTTTGTATTTTTATTTCTTTTTAAACACCCAGAAATCTCACCGTGGGTGTTTTCTCTTCTCTTGTTGTCCGACACAACATGGTCATGTGCAGGTGTTAACAAGAGATCCAGTGTAAGCAAGGTCAAAATGGGACACGGGAGTGTTTTTTTTTTTTTTAAGTATGAATAAATAGTCCCTTTTTTGTTAATTGTCCTTCAGCTACGTGGCAAACTGTTGATAAAACGCCAGTTTGACCCTCTCAATATGATGGCACAGCTTGATGGCCGGTCCCAGCTTCAGGTCCATACACTCCTGCACAGTTGGCAAATTGAGCAGCAGAAGAGCCTGTCCGTCGATCTCCTACGAGAACAAGTTTGACCGTTGTTACAACACATTGGAGTTACCCCGAAGAACTTGTGAGCGCACGCGTCTCTGTCTTTCGCTTACTTGATCCATGAAAATACGCGCAAGAGGTGCACAGTCAGTCGTCCTGATGAAACGAACCACGTCGGTCACGCTCCACTCGAGCGGGCTGGTGTCCAAGCACAACTTCTGAGGAGATTCTGTCTTTGACGTCTGCAAAATAAGATTAGAAGAGTATTATTTCTGCAAGAATTTTTAATATATAAGGTAAAAAGGTATGCTTTGTTCACGGAGGATGAAATTTATTTGCCATTCACTCCATCATCAAGCTATTATGATTGGGTTTACGGTACTTGGATTACCAGAACATTATTTTTTATATTGATCTAAAAATTTTTTTCCTACCTTTGGCGACGGAGGGTGGTTCTCATCGTCAGAGAACGAAGGTGAGCGGGGTTTACGGCGCCGCCGCGTGGGCCTGGGTGTCGCAGGCGGGGACGGGGACGGTGTGGGGGGCTGAGACTTTTCGACCGATTGTTCGGAATCATCTTGAAGATCATCTTGCGGTTCTGATCCAGAGTCCTCGCTTAGGGAGTCATCTTCGTCAAGATCTTCTTCTTCGCCACTTCCCTGAAAGCCACAGAAATTCAATGAAGGCGGGGCACATGCGTTCAAATGATCAGATAATTTATTATTATTGTTAAGCTGCTCTAGACCGAAAGATGAGAGGAAAGGTCTGGACGGTAGCGATTAATACCAGGCGGCAGGAAAAAGAAAAGAAGAAAAAAAAAATAAGTTACCTGCGGCGAGCCAGCGGGTGTGTTATCTACAGACGTTGATGAGCGTCTCTTTTTATGGACAAAGAGCTGTTTCCTTCGCTTCCTCCTCCTCCCTCGTCTTTTCACTCCAGCCTCGAGGTTTGTGTGGCCTCCAGGCGGGCGGCCCACACGTTTGCTCTTCTTCTTCCCGTAGTAATACGCCGCTGGAAAGACGAGAGACGATTGCTGCATGCTTGCCTGACTTTTAATCGTCATCATTTAGATTTGAGCACTGTTTGAAAAGTTAAATGAACGTGCGGAACAAACGCAAATGACATGAATGTAATGAGACCATTAGCTCTAAATGGAAAAAAAAAAAAAAAGATTTCAGCCGAACCTCGAAGGTTGAACATAATCAAGCGCGATGTTCAACTATACTAAACGTCGAGGGCGAATCCGCTTACTGTATTTGGTCTTGGTGAGGACTGAGCAATTTTCCGAGCAGTGCTCCAGAACCATGCGAGGTCCAAAGAGGTTAGGACAGCACTCTAACTTGATGCAGGTCTTCCTGCAGAAGTCTGCCACACGATCTGCTGTGCGGACGATTTCCACCGTGGCACGGTAGCTCTTTCCTTTGTATCTGAAACGCAAAGAGAAGCACGTTTACTTCCGCTTGTTCTTTTTTTTAGGACATTCGCAGCCGAGCGTGTAGGTTCTATTCGCCCAGCTGTGAACGCTTGTACTCTCCCTGCAAGTCGTGCGAGAGGAGCTGTAAATGAAATGGCGTTTTCCTCTCACTTGGCCTTGAGAGTCTCTCCATTGCCTTGCCAGCGACTCTCCTGATCCAGTTGCAACTCCCTCAGCACGCGGCTCGGCTTGTACGCGGAGTTGATCAGAAGAGTCAAAACCTGCGCAAAGAGTAAAAAAAACGTGTATCAAGGAAGCACATAGTTGTCGATTGAATAACGACAATACAATAAAGTGAATACGTGTTGTCAGCTACAAATTCCCCCTGATTTAGATTTACTGTATTTTTCGGACTGTGTGCCGCTATTTTTTTTTTCTCGAGATTTTGAACCATGCGGCTAATACAACGATGTGGCTTTTCAGTGGATTTTTCTTTCACCAGTAGGGGGCGCGCTATAGTTCAGAAAATACACTAAATAAATCTCGATTTTTTTTTTTTCTCCTGCGTCTATTCTGTTTTAATGAGCAAAGTTGTTGCCGTGTTACAAGGCACTGTTTTAACAATCTGTACCTCAATGTGCATTCACAGTGCAAGTAATAAATATGATATACGATGGTTTCTGTGTCTTTCAAATTCCTCAAGATGCTATAGTGAGTTTTTTTTTTTTGTTAGCTGTAAGCTATATTAAAAAAAAATCTAAAAGGTTAAACTATGAAATATTCCGCACTGTGTAGTTCATAAAAAACATGCATGAGTTTCATTTTTGTTTTAATTGAAGTCATTCAAATTTGACACAATATTCTGTACTGCAGATCTGGATTTAGGTTTAATAGGTGAACCATTTCTAACATGTGAATATTATTTTATTTCAAGTAAATAAAGAGGAACCGTACGACGATTCAACGCTAATGAAAAATAAATAAATAATTACCTCTTTGATCACAAGGACACAGTTTCCAGGGCCGATGAACTGAGGCAGCTCCGCTATGCGTCCCTTATTAAGGTACGGTCCGGAGAAACAGCGATGGTTAAAGTAGATCTTGGGACAGCAATATTTCCCATTTCCCTGTCCTGCCATGTGGGTAAAAACACAACATACAAATGATTAGTTCAGGCAACACGCAGGGAAAACATTTTGAGCTTTGTCAATGAAAGATTTGACTGACCAGCCTCTGGCTGATTTGCCATCTGCTGCTTAACAGTGTCAGGTGATGACAACTTTGGCGGAGCTCTGCTGCAAAATGAGTCCAACAAGACAGTTGATTCAGCACGACAAATTGAAGCATTCGACTCATATTTATATTTATACTCACTGTTTCTCAGGCTGCACCACAGCAATCTTCCTCTCATTTTCTACTGAAAGACAAGTTGACGTTTTTTGTGGTGATAGAAATCAAGATAGAAAATAAAAAGATTAAACAGGAAGCCAACTTGAATTTTATTTTTTTTTTAACAAGAATATGTTCTCTGCAGTAACACTATTTGAAACACAACATTTTGATGACTATAGCATTTGTGGGAAATGAGATAAGCAGCAAAATCTCGAGGGGCGGCCATTTTGCCATTTTCTGATATTAAATATTATTATAATATTATTATAAGATATTAAAAAAGTAAATTAAAAAAACCCACATTGCTTGTAATAGGACATATCTAAATCCAAATCACCATACAATTTGCACAAAATAAATAAACAAAATAAATTTGCTGATTAATTTTGCAGAAAATAACACTTTAAGCATATCTGTACATTGGATTGCGAAGAGATGCCTGCCTACCTGTGAGCTTGATGGGGTGCACTAGTGGATAACCGTTTGTCTCACACCAGCTGACAGGAAAGATGTCCAGAGAGTCCACATGAACTGTCAACTCAGGCATTGGATGTTTTAGACCTGATCAACGGGAACAAAGACATTAGGACTTCCCTTAAAGAACAATGTGCAGTTTCCTGTAATAAATTCTTTTAATATGTCACCATCCAATTTTCTCCTCCATAAGAGGTCAGTGACAAGGTTCAGCTTATAGCTTCATCCTTTAACGTTGCGCAACACGACACGTGTTAATGCAGACCACTAAAAAGCAATTACAGCCAAGACTCTTTCTTTCGGTCCTCACTCTCACCTTCCAGGCTGAGCCAAATATATTGGCCTTTCACCCTGCTGACGGTTGCCACGTGAATATTCTCTGGTGACAGCGGGTTGACGGCCTCCAGTTTCATGGACTCTTTAAAGCTATGTTCACACGTTTCCTGGTCGTGTAGAAAGAAACAAAAAAAAAGCAGTACATGGCATATATATTTCCTGTCTGGTATTTACAATATATCGACAATAAAAGTTGTTATTACATGCAAAGCAATCAGATAAAATGAAAGAAAAAAAACTGCCATTAAAATTTTAACTGATGGGATATTAATTACACTGGCGGTTTGATTTGAATTTTTTTGAAAGTACCACATCAAAAAAAAGAAATAAATAAAAATGTTCCAAGTAACTATGGACTTTTAAGATTTCTCTTTTTTTTTTGGAGTCTTCCGTTCCAGCCGATATACCATGCATGTATATTTCGACTTACAAATTCTGATTTATTCCGCAAATATAGTTGCAAATAAGGTTGCAACCAGGTAAAAAAAGAAATGAATCATTTTTTGGGCTCCATCTCATTCAGTCATCACGTAACAGCAGTGTGATAGGAGCAGCTCGCGATAAACTCCACATTTGATGATCACTTCCAGATGTTAAAGGTGATTCTGACTTACAGTGGGGAAGCAGTGCTGAGGAGCTGCTTCGGCCTCAAACTGTTTTAGGTAATCTGCCCAGTCAAAGTCTGGACCTTGATATCCTATACACACCACAAAGTAAACATAAAAAAAAGGACAAATGATGGATTGGTCAGAAGCAACGGAACAGCGAGTGATCTAATCAGGTTAGTGTTTGTGATTATCAGGGACAACAAGTCACAAAACAAACCCGGTGGCGGGCTGAGAGGCAGTCCATTTTTAAGACTCCATTGAGCAGGAAAAATCCCCGGACTGTCTCTGTGGCACAGGAAGGAGCGCCCGGGGCCTTCGGACTCTTCAACACCGCAAAGGTCATCCATTGTCACCAGGAAGTAGTGCTCATTGAACACCTAGAGATGGCCGAAACATGAAAAAAGTTTTCGGTTCATCTCATTTTGGCGGAAGTCGGTGACAAGGTAAACATTGAACAAAGCCAACAAAGATGATTAAGTGCAAACATTAGAAATGAAACTCATTTGGCAGTAAAGTGTGTTACCTTGGCGATAGTGGCCGGCCTGATCGAGATGGGTGCAGCGGGGTCGACGGCTTCCAATTTCATCCCTTCTTTGAAACAATGAGCCGCAATCACAGGCTGGTCCTAAGTCAACCAAACAAGTGCATATTTAGAGACTCTTTTTTTGTTTTGTTAGGAGAAAGAAATTTCATTTTATTCTCCTGATAAAACATAACTACCAAGTGTACTCTAAATGTCATTGGAATTAAAATGTTTTCCATTTTCAAAAATTTCTAAGAACAGATTCACATTTTTGTAGAGTAAAGGTTGTAATGTTAGCATTTTTTTCAAGATGAAGTCCCAATAGTATGATTTTTAAAGTCAAAGTTTAAAAAGGGGAGAAAGTCATTTTTTCAACAGATGAATTTCAAAAATACAACTTTATTCTTGTAATATTACAACTTTTATTCTTGGATTAAAAAGGCACCTTTCTTCTCTAAAATAATTGATTATTGTCTTGTTCTAAAAAAAAAAAAAAGGCCTTCATAATCCGCTGGCCCCCATTTGAAGCTATGCACTTTTTTCTTTTTAATAGTAACACATCATTTATTGCAAATTATTTTCATAAACTTTGGCTCAGGAACCCAGATCCAAATTTGAGAGCATTTGCTTTAGAGATTAATCATAATTCTTTCTTAGACCTAACATGTGGAAAAGCAATAACACGTTGATGCCGTCAGCACCTTATTGAGCTCTGCAGTCAGCGCTTCATCTTGAGGAAGTTCCGTGATCCTCTGTCTCACCTCCTCCCATTCTTCTTCTGTTCGCAGGGCCGACAGTTCTGAGAAACAAATCCGTATCGGTATTAACAAGTCAACCAAGTCAATAAAACGCAATTTGAGCACCAAATCTGCATTTGAAATCTATTTGGCCTTAAGCAACAACGATAAGAGCTCAAGTTGGACGAGGTGTATCACAGTTTGAGAAAACAGCCCGCGGAGCATTTTGTAGCTTCATTATTAACAAATGGGATTCTCCTGAATACTCAAACACAGAAAACGGGTTGTTCAGTACAGAACAGGTGGAATAATATTCACAAATACTAAAAGGGTTGATTCAAATAAGTTTATTTTTAGTTATTATAAATAATATGTCAAATAATTTGAGTTTCCATTGGCCCAACCAACCACATCAAGACACACATTTTGTTCATGAGCCATTGCGATTTAAATGGTGCTCATGTGATATGAGGTATATATAATATAAATTATATGAATTATTTTCATCTCAACTGACTTTATTGTCGGATTGGATGATGATTGCCAACGCCACCAAAATACAACAATTCAATCAATAGCGTGTTGTTTTTTTGTTTTTTTTAAATGAGAAATTTTACTCAATTTCACAATTCTCATTTTTTTATTTGTATTTTCAGAGTGGCTGAAACTCATCAAAAGGCGATTAAATTTTTTTCATTTAGTTTAGTTTTGGGAAAACCTGAAACCCCCCCCCCCGCCTTTTGTTTGTGGAAAAACAGTCTAAATGCCTGATTCTTTCAGCATTCCAACAATTCCGCTTTGGTAGATCTATAACATATTAACATATTGAATTTGCTTGAATATCGATGAATCTAAATCTTGAGCTAGGACCGAGACACTTACCAGAAGGGGGCCTGAGGGCACAGCCATGCTCTTGAGCCCAGCCGGGCGGGTGGAGGCGTGGGTGGAGGTAAAAGAGCCAAAGGGTCGCAGGCGTGTCCGGGAGGCCCTCTGTGCCGACCAGCCGCAATTTCAGCCTCCCTCCGACATTCTCCTCTACCTCAGCGGCCCAGGCCAGCCCCGGGTCAACACTGTCCTGCAGCTCCACATAGCAGCCGGCACTCAGCAGCTCCATTGGGTCTCGACCACGCTGAGGCTGAGGAAAGCAGGGAAGGGGTTAAGTGAGGAGACGAGAACGTGCGCACACAAACACAAATGAGCACACGGCGAGACAAGGTGAGGAATTCACACTGGGAGGGAAATGTGTAGCATGACTAAATAGCAGAAGGGAAGCAAGGCCACTGGAAAATCAAAATATTTCAGTTCTTATTTTCCACAACATACATTTGTTTTTGATTTTGAATGTTGAAGGCGCAGCAAAGTGAGGTCGAGGTTTGCGCGTCGGCGTCACAGTTGAGACGTGCCAGGTTCTCATTGGTGGTTTTTTGCCAGCTCTTTTCTTTTCTCGTCGTGTCGACTGAGAATTTACATCAGCAAGAATACTGTAATACTCGCGCCATCAAATTAGACATTTTTTCCCCTCAATGCAATTAAAAGTACAGTACTTCTTCCTTATTAATTAATTTCTTACTCATTATATTGTTAGTTAATTTTAACAATAAAAAAAAAATATATATATGTATATTTCTTTTTTTTAAATAAAAAAATGGTTAATTAATTCTAATTGAATTAATTATGCAACATATTCAAGTCAATATATTTATAGCACACTTTAAAAATAATTGCAGCTGGAACAGAGGTGTGTGCCTAATGTTGAACATAAAACAACACATAATTAAAATAATAATAATAAAATCAGAGTTTCTCATTAAAATACATAAGAGCACCTTTTATATAGCTGAGATTTTACAATTAATACGATAGAATAATAAATTTGACTGAATTATCATTCCTATTTATAATGAAAATAATATATTTTACTCGTACCAATCGTCAAGCACATCTATCCATTTTAAAACTCAAATGTGGCGCAATAACAATAACAATATGAAACGAAGGTGACAAAATTAAGTGCATCAACGTGCCAATAACGTGTGCTCAAAGTGCATCTGAGGGTAAAAACTGTCACCTTTTATTTTTCCAACTACTTTGCCACGTAATAATACGGCACTATAATTTGAAGCGTTTCTCAGCAAGTCGGGAAAACGTTGCGGCAGAATACACTTGGCACAGATGCGCGCACGTGAGACAAATGCGGCTCACGCGCGTTGAAGGGCAGCCGCTGCGTTTTGCTCGCCTTACCAATTCGAGCAGGTTGGCAGGCGCGCCGCACTCCTCAGCCAGGGCCTTCTCAAGTAAAGCCTCCCAGTCCTGGTGCCGCTCACGCACACCTGCGGTGGATCACGTACACAAAAAAAAAAAAAAAAAATGCTTTAGAACCCAACTGGCTCGCTCTCGCCAGGACTAAAATCAAAGATTCACCCGCATCAGAGTTCACTTGGCTTGGTGGTATGACGTGGATTCTACAATACGTGTGCTGAAGCTAAAGGGTGTGGCCTATAATGAGCGACGTCAGGAACAGGGTGAGTTAGTTGCTGAAAGTGCGGAGAGTTTTTTTTTTCTTTCTCCTCTTACATGAGCAGTGGCGAAGCTGATACGCAACTCAAATTTTTGCACACAAAAAAAGAGAACTCATTCACAACCATTGACGGCTAAAGACGTCAAAGATCCATTTATTTGTTTTTTTACTGGGTTAATATTGGGAAAGTGGAATATGAGTTAAGCAGTAAAATCCACCCGTTTAAGTCCATTTCAGGGGGTCGGCCATTTTGTCACTTGCTGTCCACTGAAAATGACATCACAGTTGCGCAGATAACGACCAATCACGGCTCTGCTTCAGAAAAACGGGTGAACCCTAATTGGTCATTACCTGAGCCCTGAGCAACTGTGATGTCATTTTCAGTCAACAAAAAATGACAAAATGGCCGCCCCCTGACAATGAGACTCAGATTGACTGCTTTTAAATGAAGAAGGACAAAAAGATTCCAACTCGGCCTCACCGTCAGGGGCTCTCATGATCTTGTCATGCTGCCGGCTCCAGCCGAGTGGGTGCAGGTCGGCCGTCATGATGTCACACCAAAAGTCGGCGCTGCGGTTGTCCTGGTATCCTTCGTAGCGGAGCAGCAGCAGCTGGCCGCATGTTGTGATGATGCTGGCCACCCAATAAGGACTGTCAGCCTCGGAACGCACGCACACCTCCAGCTTCATGCCTGGAGTCAAGCCCGTTTGCAGACCCTGGTCCACCTGAAACCGGGACAAAATTATGGACACGTTCAATTTATTTCCTTTGGCTCGGTCTGTCAGGACATTAGCTTAGGGAGAAGACAAGCAGTTATGTACCAAATGTCGCTTGCTGGCGAGCTGCTCGTTTTGCTTCCTGAGCTCTGCCAAAGTGCCCCAAAGCAAGGCACTGAGCCCAAACTGAGGCAACCTCAGGGCACGACACTGTTTGCCTTCGTGCTGAGTATTAATGTATTTATGGAGCATGTGTAAGCAAAAACAGACATTTAGAATGTTACTGATTCGCCCTTAGACACAATAAAAGAAAAATTTGTTTGCGTGTTGTTTGACAGAATGTAACAAAGGTCGCTTGACTACATAATATGAACCGCACACAAAACATGCAAACTCCGATTTTTTTGGACGACTAGTACATTCCTGCACTCGTAACACTACTCAGCCATTCCGATGCCATGAACAAACTGGTAACCCTTCTTAATGGAAGACCTATCAGTATAGCGCTGCGTCTTTATTGAATAGACTGGTCTCTTAGTAACCAATTTCACAACAGAGGTAAAAATATATTGCCATGCCAACACAACTGACAGCATTTTGCTTTGGTGCAGCTCCTAAACACAAAGAAAGCCGCACACACGTTATTGTGATAAAACAAATAAATCCATGTCCATTTAATTGGGAAAATAACAGTCTTGGGGCCTGCGTTCACTTTGTATTACCAGAGCTTGCTTCGCGGAAGGGAGTGCAGAAAGTATTGAAGTGTGAGACGATGGAGCACAAAGTGCGTTTTCACCGCTACAAGGTTGGTTTTATGGCATGGTGGGAACTATTGACCATGTGATGTCAGCAGCTCAGCATGCAATTGGATAGTTTTTTTTGGCACAGTTATTTGACTTCTATACAATTTTAGAAGTATAGAACTGTGCAGCTTCCAATTATGAGTTATTATTAATTATTTTTTGGGTCCAATCAGATTTAATTTCCTCTGTGTTGCCAATATGTGTTGTTTCTTTTTTAGCTAGTCAGATTTCAGATTCACAAAAGAAGGCCAGCTAGCTTGTATTTTTCATCCACTGCTAGCTAGCTATCTAGCTAGCTAGCGAGATAGCTAGAGAGATAGCTAGCTAGCTAGAGAGATAGCTAGCTAGATAGATAGATAGCTAGAGAGATAGATCATTTTCATTTTTAAAAAATGTAACAATTTTCAATCTTTGAAAAATGTTCAACTTGAGTTTTAAGAGAAAGTGAGGGCTCACATGTTTAAAGGCGTGATGAGGCACAGACGCAGCGCCAGTCTCCTCCAAATAGTCATCCCAGTTGAAGTCGGATACATCCTGCGCACAGTCTCCATCTGGAACGCAAACACACATTTGTTTCCTTTTGTATCCCATTTAGTTTGTTTTTTTTATTCCGCTGCTTACAAAAGAAAAATTCTAAATCTTACCAGGCTCCAGCGACTCCTGGTTCATGCTGGTGTGATGTCTGAGATTAGGCGCTCTGGAAAAGAATAGGATTGTCATCCATCAAATGAATAAGGTTGGGCCCCCCCAAAAAAACAATCAAAAAAATAAATAAATTCAGATGCGATATGACGTCATCCTATTAATTCAAACCAGCAATACAATGTCACTTCAACAACTTTTCCATTTCGACAGGTTGTAAGGAAAAATAAAAAAGTTTTTTTAAGACATCTCCTATCAGTATCTAAAAATATCAAAATTCCAATCTGGGCCAAGCTCTACTTTCAAAAATGTTTTGAAAATCGTAAGCCCGAATGGGCCTTGAAATCTACATTTGAGAGGCTTGACGTTAATGTGGACACACGTCAAGCGTTGACACGTCAGCGTGACCTGCAGCATTGTGACGCCCACATGAAATCAAGTTAATTCAACTCGAGCTGCGGCGTGAATGAGGGGAGCGCTGGGCGGGACCACGGCGGCGAACGGGATGCTGGACTGTCACAGTAGCGCCATTCAGGCGGCCTGTCAACCTCGTCTTTGTCACACGGGACATCTCTATTAAAACCGGGGCCCACATCACACGCCACCCCCTCTCAGCCACCCCACTGCCACGGTGACCCCCGTGCTCCGCCAGGATCTGCGCCGCCTTTCACCCCTCGACCCCGCCCTCTGTCTTTCCACCCCCCCGCCGGCACATACATACACACCAGAGGATCTCATTGTCTCCGGGGTCACACTCTGCAACATTAAGAGTGGGAAAAAAGAGCAATGGAACAGAACTTAAGTTGACAGCTTCTATTCTTACAACTGGTACTGATCTCAATAATGGACGCAAAGATGCTTCCACACACATGCTACTACCATTTTCTTTGAAACTTTTTTTTTTTTTTAAATGCATGTAAACACCTAAAACTCACCACATTGTGAAGTTGTTTATTCGTCCGGATAGCAAATCACTGCGCCGTGTGTACACACTTGAATCGATGGGGCAAAATAAATTAATGCCGCAACTGCTAATAATTAAACTTCTACCAGTTAGCAAGTAGCAGCAAGCCACTTCCTTATTCAACCTGAACCACCAAACTCGCTTAAAAAAAAAAAAAAAGCATCCTCACCACTTAGCGAGTCGGAGGACGCATGGAAACTTGGACTTCAAAGTTAAGTGTGGAAAAGATGTCGCCTATGAATTCATTTGTTCACGTAAACATAACGGTAATGCTTTGTTGACTGTCTTTTCCCTAAAACTTATCTTTTTGTCATTTTTTTTTCAAGCATTCTTCATGCAGCCTTTTGTAGAGTAGCGCCACATTGGCTTGCACACACACACACACACACCCACACACACACACGCACACAGGAAGAAAAACAACTTCCCGTCTTTCATATAGAGTACAGTAAATGGTGTGCACGGAGCATAACTCGCAGCAGCCAACCAATCTCAATCCCTCTGCACCACCTGAGACTGACTGAGCATGAAAGCAAAACGGCCAAATCCATCCGCAAGCGCACACTTCTTTTTATTAATTTCTTTACCGCTTTATTTTTAACATCTCAGCCGCTAACCAAATCTTTGATTGTGCAAATTCTCATTGGCACGTGATGAATGAAGCAGTTCTGCAGCGTTCCAAAACCTCTGAGGTCTCCGAGCAGGAAGTGCGACATGACAAGCGGCACAATTACAGACCGCCGCAGCGTTTCTTGCAAATGAAATGAAAGAAACATCAGCATCGCATTTAATCAATGGTCGGACAACTCATGTTTTGTGAGCTATGATCCAAGATAAGCGTGCTACTTTTTATTTTTTTAACCAGTGAGTGATGTGTCACCAAATGTAGTACCTCATTTCGGACTCAAAATTCTTTAGCTGTCCATCACGTCCTTTGATTGACTATGAAATCACTATTTTGCACTTCCCATCACAGACAAATTGGGAGAGAAATAAAACATGCATCCGTTTCAGATGTATCCTGAAATTTGTGTTAAGTTGCGAGAGGCCAATGGAAATGATTGCGACCTTGCGGGTGCTATCAGTTTGCTAAACATGTTTAAGAAATAGCAAGCAGACTCCAGGAAATGTCAACAGCACAGAAAAGCTGAGTGCCTCAGATACGCATCATAAAGACATGAAAATTAAATTCTGACGTATAAATGATTAGTTTGTTGTGTCAAATCAAGAAAACATTCATAAGTCATGTTCTTGTTTGTCTCTTTATAAGCCTGGTCTCATTTGACTGCAGAGTGAATAAGGAAGCGTGTAAGGAAAAACAAAACAAAACAAAACTGTCCATTGAAAATATCTGAGAAGAGTTAACCACCTTCAGCGACTTTGTGAGTGAGGGCATCCTTGGTTGAAAACTCTTCAGTTGAAATGCCATCTGGCTATGTTATCAAAAGCGTGAAAAAAAAAATAAGCTAGATGTGATCTGGATATCCTCAACAATTTCCACTATCAGGCAGAAAATCTCTCTTCAAAGGATAAAAATAAAATCATATTTCTTAAAAGAACTCATCACAATCAACATAACCGGATTATTTATTATTTGCTGCCTCAGGAGACGTTACTTTGCGCAACATAGCCTTTAGCTAGCGAACGTCATAGCTAGCTAGCAATATGTTTTGGGAGGTTTGCTAAACTCATTTGAAACTGTGTTTTAAATTTTAAGATACTGTACATGAATTTTCAGAGGCTATTTTTAAGCAAGATTTGTTTTATTGTTCTCAACTTGTTAAAAAAATGGGTTAGAACCACTGCCAGAAATGACATAATGAGGTTGAAGCAATTTTTGAGTCGGCTACCACAAGGACACATTGTATATTGATAATGCTGTGAGGGAAAGTTTGTTCAAATGTCTGCTACCGTTCGGTAAAAAAAAAAAAAAGAAATCATATGAAAAAAATAGTAGTAGCATTTACAACTATAAATGGAATTAAATTATAAATGAATTATTGCGGTTTACATTGCTGCTGTGAAGAAATGTTTTTGAGAACCTTTTAAAATAGCGGATATCTTTAGTTTAGATTCATACTCAGAAACTCTGAACTGTGAGGCAGATGTGATAACCACTAGGTCAATTTTTAACTACCATGACTGCATGAGGTCAAATAATAATTGCTACAGCACGGTGAATGGGTGAGTCACATGAGCCAACACGACAAGGGGGAGCCAACAAAACATGGATGTTGCACTTCCAAAATCCCCCATAAGAGATAAATCCACCAGAAAACAATTTCTGACTACGGTAATATGACCTTTGACCTCATGGCCCATTCTGCTACCTTCACTGCACTTCTCATGAAACATGTTGAAATTGTGTAAGTCATTTTTGGGGGGCAAGTGACACAATTTGACATGTAAAACTGAATTTTCAGATTGGTTAATACCGATTATTACACCGATATTTGGAGCTGATATTCATTTGCAGTAAATGACAAAATATTAGCGTCAAAATTTGGGGAAAAAAATACCAACTTCAACTCTTAACTTGGTTGAAATGCCATTAAGCAAGTTTGTTATTATAACTAAATTTGTTACTTGTTGAAGGTTTTTCTTTTAATTTTAGACCCACAGAAAATAGACGGCTATGTTTTGAAATTCTATGAACAAAAAGTACAGGGAGCTTCCAGGATCAACAGCATCTTTTATAAAGGAAATTGATCAAGTAAACAAATAGATTAATAAAAAAGGTTTCCTGAAGTGAACTCAATTTCAGACAGATCTGAAATCTGCCTTCAGATTTTTTTAAAAGTCGATGCCAATATTCATCCAAATGCCGAATATCGGTCCAGCCGAAAATCGTTCCTATCCCTCGTCCAGACTTGAGAATATTTACCGCTGACAGGTTGAAATTTCAAGAATATACTTTATAAAACTAAATAATTTTAATTTAAACCCTTACATTTTTTTTCCTAGGGGTGCGCTCACTTTTGTTACCAGCCTTCAATTAGACCTTACGAGTTGTGAGTTGAGTTATTTTGAAGGGGAAAGTATATGCACATTGTTATACAAGGTGTACATTGACTATTTGTAGAGAACTGTCATTTGATGAGTTGTGCCATGAAAAATCTATGATGAAATACTTTAATTACAAAAAGATGAGGCTTTAAAAACTCGTTTGAAGATTTTCATTCTATGGTTTCGACGAAACTCATATCTACTGTATATGTGTTTGTGTTTAAATTTGTGTTCTAATTTACTGCTCATTTATATTACAGCATATGTAAAGTGCTTTGTTCCAGCTCCAGCTGTTGGAAAATGTCTTGTATTGTATTGTTTGTACTCACTTGTGAGAGATACTGTACATCTACATGCACTTTTATACACCATGATGAACAACTAAGTGTCACTTTATTTCACTCTTTTCCCCACTTCGCCTTTCGCGGATCAGTCAGATTTCACAATGGGGAAGTTGGAGGCCACAAGGCGATTACAAGTCAACAACGCAACCTGAACAGCATCCACCTATTTGCAAGCACCGGCATAACATATGGAAGAGCGCTGACAATATTTGCCCAACACCACATTTTATGTACTATGTAAACCAGTTCGAGATATTCAAGGGCAAATGTCCCTTTTAGGTGTCTTTGGGTGAGTGCACCGTTCCCCTTTTGCGCCGCCGTAACTTTCCCACTGATGCGTGCACAACGCATGGCCGCTCACGGACGTCTCCTACTTGGCTTCAGACTGTTGATTAAACATGTGCATGTATGTGCGACTGTTTATATGTGTGTACACACCGAGGACGCGTGGAACCAGCGAGTCAAGTTACTGCACGTCACGGGCTCCCAGCAATAAGAGCGAGCAGAGGCTGACGAGCAATAAGGAGGCGCTTTCCACGACCGAGCCGGACTCGTCTTTTTGAGAGGCAGGAAAAAAGACGAGTGGCACACCGCGGCGTAAAACACTGACAGTAAAATGTAACAAACAGTGCGTAGTACGTGAATATTTGGTCGCCGAATTCGTCTCTTACCGTTAAGTAGTTTTTCCAAGTCGCTTTTTTAGATGCCGATCCTCTCGCCGACTGCCTGCTCGCTAGCACTTATGTGAAGCTAGTGTGAGTCAAAGACACGTGTCCGGTTTATTACTGCCAAAATAAAAGTAAGGAACATGTTACACCGGACGACAAGCTAAAACGGAGATGTTTGGAATGATACTTCCGGTTATGGTCACGCGACGTTCTGCTAGCTTGATGCACTTCTGGTCCACGACCTCATTCCAATATGGCACAAACGGCTACTGCGCATGCGCACTCTCATATGCCTCTGAGCCCGGCTACATCACGCCGACTTCCATCTTCACACACAATAAAATTATCACATAACCACAATCCACGGCAACATCTGGAACACTTGCAAAAAGAAAAGAGAGCGAAACAAACATCAAATAAAAGAAAAAACAAGGCTTTTTATAATTTCTCATGTTTATAGAAGTATTCACATAAATCATGAGTGTGTTTAATCCCCAATGGAATTCCGGTAATGATTGAGGTTTAATAAATTAGCCAAATAATCGACCCACTTTGGATAACTAGAAAAGCACGTGTCATAAAAAAGCTTTTCGTTTCGTTTCGTAACGTGCAACCTAATCGTTTCTGTCATGGCGTGATCGCGAGTTTCTATTTCCAACACTATTTGACCAACTAGCCAAATGTTGCGCAAGAGAAAAGCTCAACGTGACAATCGATTGGAAATTAACCAAGAGAAGCTCGTTTTAAATGGCAAATGTTGCACTTGTGCTGCACAAAGATCTCAAGTCGGGGGTGGGGTGGGAGGAGGAGGGGAGAGAACAGGCGTGCGGGAGGGGAGAAACTGCTGGAAATGTGCACTGTCGCCGCTAATGCAACGCTCCAAGTTCCCCCGTTCTGCGTCACAATATTGACTTTCTTTGTTCACAATAAACATGAAATGCATATGTTGATGTGCGTTTGTTCACCGCGGAAACGGGTTTTGTCGCACACTTGGAATTTGCCGGGCAAGCTTCGCTGCCTCCCGATCCTCCACAATAGAAAAGCCCCATTTTTGATGCCCCTTATAAAGAAAAGACAAAAAAAAAAATGAATACAAATCGTAATTATCGTGCGCAGAGACAGAAGCGCAATGTTGTCATAAATCCGAGCTACTGCAGCAAAACGACTCGATCTTGCACCAACGGCATAAACAATGGCAGAGCCTTGAAGAATGTATTTCCAAATGCACTCAGTCATTTTGTGGAAAGTGTTGTGGTAAAAACTACTAAGAGGGGGGTTGATTTGAACTGTCATTTAAAAAATGCATCGACTGGGTTTTATTTTTGTTTGTTTTAAAGAAGGGTGGGGGTCGTCACCTGACATTTATTAGAGCCAACTTCCACTTGGGGAAAAAAAGGACAATGCGTTCAAAGACGGATGAATTTGCGTTTGTGTAGTATAGCTGTTCAATCACATGGCCATTTCTTTTCATTTCGACAAACAGGCCAGACGATATGAGGTTGGGGAGAGAATGGGTCACTGCAGGAATGTCTGCTCGCCTGTCATCGACTTCACGGTGAACCGGTAGGTGCAGTCACATCACCTGACCACTGGGTGGCAGCAGAGCGCGCGTGTCTGCCATCCAACGGACCCCCTGGGGCATCATCAGAGCTCATGCTCGCCACAGAAAGAAAACACATTTTTATTGATAAAATGATTGGATAAAAGGAATGTTTATTTATAACCACATGTAAAAGAATCATTTAAAATAGCACAGCTATAACTCAAAGGGAAGCACATTCATGTCCACATTTTCCTTGCGATAAAGTTTCAAATTATTTACTTTAAATGCTCATTCCCACACAAAACACGACAGTACAAATATATATTGACTACAGGTAGTACCATATTTTTTCTCCAACACTGATTTTAACCACCGGGTGTGCTGATAGTATGAAGTGTGCCGGTTTAACACAAGTGAAAACAGACAAAGAATAAATTAATATATATATTCTTTAGGACATTTGTCTATTTACAGTGTGCAAGGGCCCTACAGCACCTCCAGTATTAAAGTCAGTGCAGGAAGTCACGATGTGACAAGCGATTTAATTCACTGTAATGTGTTTTTTTTTTCAGAATATTGGGATGATATTTGTCAGTTTTTTTTTTTGAATGTCAATTTCAAGACACAGTATGTAGATGATTGGGTTAGAAGTGATTAGACGGTTAAAACAACAACACAAATATAAAAAGGAAGGAAAAAAATCCATTTTGATTACAGTTACAATGGAATGTAACGTGCGTCCCTTAATTACTCGTAAAGAGTGTTTTCTTATGCTGTTATAGAGGTATTCAGTAAAATTCAACAGAGAAGATATCAAGCCTATAACAGAGGGAGTCAAAGTGAGAGACCGAGGTCCCAGTGCAGCCAGTTTGTCTTTTCATTTGCTTATCAGATGTTCTAGTTTGGGGTTGACAAAGGAAAAGCCAGAAAACGCTGACTGATCCATGGAGTCGATGAGGTTCTTGTCGGTGTGGGAGAGTCGCGGCTTTTCGCTCAGGAACTCTCTGTCAAAGTTGGTGCAGTCACTTGGGGATTTCTGTGGATGCCAAGATTTGAGTTAGCGCACAACGTGACACCGCGTGACATATTTACGAGACTGCGTTTTGGATTGCACAAAAATGAGTCAGAACATCAGAACGGTTCCCCTACCACTTTGGGCTTGAAAGGAGGCTCCACTTCTCGCTTCTCCAGAGCGGACCAGTTGATAGTTTTGAAGAAGGGCTGTTCACGGATGTCGGCCACCATGCGAAGTCTGCGAGCGGGATCTCGGTCAAACAACTGCAACAAATGATGGGGGAAAAGAAGACATTTACATTGAAGATGCCCCTTTTCTGCATGTCATACACTTTAGAGTGGAATCTACAAAGTCAGATGAAAAACATAGAGTGATGCTCTTTCCTTGAATAATTTCAACTAACTGAATGAATTGTTTCAAGGCTCGCAATGTTGTTACCATGAAACCATTAAATTTAAAATGAATGTCATACACACGAGCATATTGTCGCTGTCCTGTGAAAAGCTTTTTTTGTCAATTTTTAAAAAAATATATTTTTTACGTTAATGAGGTTTCCGCATTATTGATATGAAAATTGAAAAAAAAGGGACAAAATTGGACATGTGTGTTAGTCACCGCATAGCGATGATATCTTAGTCTTGTAAAATAAACTAAAATGAAGTCAACGACTCGTCCTTTCGAGATTAAAACCAATTTTTATGGAAAAGCTTCTCTGTTGCCTTTCCTCCAAGTTAATGTACTGCTCAATAATAAAAAAATATATATTTAAAATTGAATTAAATGGGCATACAGTATTTAGCGCGTCTGCCTCACATTTCTAAGGTTGTAGGCTGTCCCACATTCCAAAAACATGCTCGTTAGGATAATTGAAGACTCAGGTGTGATTGTGAGTGTGAACGCTTCATTGTCTATGCGAGAAAATTGAAAAGCAAAGATGTGCACTCACCACATCAAGCAATTTCCTGGCGTCCTTGATAATCCATCGAGGGTAGTGAGGAGTGTCCGAGCGGATGGACTCAAACAGCTCATCCTCGTTGTCGCCTTGGAAAGGCGACTGGCCAATCAGCATTTCGTAGACAAGCACGCCAAAAGACCACCAGTCCACTGAGAAAGTATACTTCTTTCCTAAGAGAATCTGCCACGACAGATGGAAGAGCCAGCAGACACTTTAGAAGGAAGGAAGTTTGTTTTTACAACACAATGGGATTGGATGAGAGCCTATTTGTAGATGAGATTTAAAAAAAAAATGAGGGAGGGATGATATTTTTAATTTTCTGATTTACAATAATTAATTATTGAATCAGATAAATGGAAAAAAATAATGGAAAAAGTTAAACTGGTGATTGGACAAGACTATTTGATCATGTAAAAGTCCATATTGGGTCTTAATTACCTCAGGTGCAATGTAGTCTGGTGTCCCACAGAACGTGGAGGCTTGGGCGTCTCCACTCACGTTCTCCTTACACATGCCAAAGTCGGCAATTTTGATGTGCCCGTCCTTGTCCAGCATCACGTTATCCAGTTTCAGATCCCTGTGGATTATTTTTATGTTCAAATTGCCCTCGTCTAACATCCAAATTTGACATGTTGCATATTGGTGATGCTGTAAAAATCCGTGAAATATTCCTTCTATTTCTGTTAATTGAGACGCTATAACCTGTAGATAATTCCTTTGGAGTGGAGGAACTGCAGTCCCACTGTTATCTCCGCAGCATAAAATCTGAAGGTTGGAATAGAAAACAACCACAAGAATAAAACAATTCTGCGATTTGAACAACATTAGCAGATATCGATTCACTTACGTGGCCCGGGCTAGATCGAAGCGGCCTTTGTCTTGGATGTGGAACATCAAGTCGCCTCCATTGAGATACTCCATCACAAAGAAGAGGTGCTCCTGGGGAAACAGCATGACCTCATCAGCTTATTGTTGCGGACAAATTAATTAAGTCATTCACTGCCAGCCAAGTAAAAAAAAAAAAAAAATGGATCTTTGACGTCTTTAGCCGTCAATGGCAGTAAATGAGTTAAATGTGTGCAGAGGTTAACATGAAGACAGCGGAAGCAGCAGTCTGCCGGTCATCGTGGTGTCGAGATGACCGATGATGTCAGATTTTATATTTGAGTCGCTCACTTTGGACTGGAAGGTGGAATAAAGGTGTGTGAGGAACGGGTTCTCCCAGGCAAGGGCAAGGACTCTCTTCTCCACCATGGTGCACTCGACGTCATCGTCCATGAGGACCACATCCTTCTTGAGAACCTTCACAGCGTAGTACTGGCCCTGGCCCTTGAGCTCAGCCAACAGCACCTGACGAGTCAGAGTAATAAACATGTGAGGTGCGAAGAGAGATGTAACATCACACAATCCTCCATTTTTTTAGTTTATCAAGCCCTCAATGAGATGAAGTACAAACAGCTCCCCACCTTGCCAAAGCTGCCCTTGCCCAGAACTTTGTGGAAGATCAGGTGATCGAGGGTAAGGTGTGACTGCTTAGCAGAAGGTGCGGCTGGGCTCGAGCCGTCGCTCACTTTCTTATCATCTGTAAGCGTTTGCACGTAAGAGTGAATCCATCATTATAAAAAGCTCTACTTGATACAAACTTTCAAATTGAATCTAATGGTAAAAAAAAAACATCTAACGAAGCGAACACGTTTGAAGTTTTAGCTGTTAGAAACTGCAATGACAACTTCTTACCAGTAGGGTCCGCTGCTGCACGGATATCCTGGTAGATTCCGATATCTGCTGTACTGGAGCTATCAGATTTCTTCAGGGATTTCTAGGATGCCCAAAAAAATGTCATGTACTGCTACTCGTGATTTTTTTCATCCTATTTTCCATCAATGTACCCTCAAAACAAGAAAGTACAAGTACATTTTAATAATTAAAAAAAAAAGAAGAAAATATTTCTTAAATATTAGCTATTGTGTGTCATCACGATTCATTTGACGTGATCAGATGATAAGTTAATAGTTAACACTTTATATATGTAACCATTTTGCTCAATGTTGTGTGCTACAAACCTGCGAGACTTGGGAGAGCGCTTCAGCCAGTAGCTTCTGGTTGATCCCACACAGATTGGCCACTTTTTTCTGACAATAACTATGAACGCTCATGCCACAATCTGACGTGAGAAACACAAATGAACGATTTGGAAAGTTGCAACTGTGCTGGAAAATGTCACAAGTTCCAGTAATTATTATGTGTAAAAAAAAAAAAAAAAAGTCGCGACTGGTCCCACCTTCACATTTAAGGCCCTGTCTGTAGAGACCCCACAGCAGGCTGCCACAGTGGTCACAGAATGTGGGGCTTCTGTAGTTATTGTACTTGAAGCGATGCGGCATGTCAATCTTGAAGCGCTCTTTCTGGAACTAGACCCGGAAACACAATGAATCATTACATCAACTGAAAGCTGCAATCAGCTCATTTCAAGGAGAGTCTCAACAACAAAATGTTTCCTTCAGTTGGGATCAGAATGTCGTGTGTGCGCTTCAAGTCTCCGTAGCATTTTGAAAGAAATAAACAAACAAACAAACAAACAAATAAATACATAAATAAATTAAATCAAATAATCACTCACCATCGTATCGCGACTGTTCGCTGCAGTTCCGGTGCACCGGCCAATAATCTTATCGATGCATTTCTTGTGAATTGCTGCATTGCATTCTGGGAGGAATACATGAACAAAAGTTTGTGTCCCAAGTTTCAAGGTGATGTGGAGTCAAATGTAAAACGTTTTGTCCTATTGTTATAAATGCTAGTGGGGGGGGGGGGAAACTCACGTCTGCACTTGTAGCCTTGCTTTTTGAGTCCCCTGAATGGACGAGAAAACAAAACAAAACACAATTTTGTTTCAGATGACCATCCAAGAAATGAAGCCACTGCTATTTGAACAATGTAACACATTTTTACTGAGCCATATATAGAAGTATGTCCAGTGGTGGGCGGCCAAGGCCTTCAAGACCTTCTCTGCTGGCCTAACATATTCAAGAAATCATGATCATATAATTCACAATGATGTGATATTATATCCTAGTGTTGGATTTTTAGCGAAAGTTTTTATCCAATCAGAATTCAGCTAGTTTGTGTTGCCAGGCAGATTTCACAATACCAGTAGCAAGCACTATTCGTCCGAGGCCTTCAGATACAATCGTGCGGGCATCTCTTCTGTCAATGGGCTTTCAGATTTGATAGACGGTAGCGATAGCCAATCAGATCACGAGTTGGTTACAGTGAGCCTCCTCGCTCGAAACATGTCAATTTGATCACGGAGCTAAGCGAGAATATTTAGCCAACAGGTTAGTGCTGCAAACTTATAGTCGCTGGACTTCAACAAGACCTGGTGGATTCCGTTGACGAAGGCTGGACTCACCACAGAAACTCTCTGCACACGGAGCAAAAGGTCGGCTGGTGGAAGAAAGTGGCAGTAAACTCGTGGTTCTTGATGATGTGAAGCTTGGGCTGCTTGAAGGCTCCCCTCCTCTTGGTCAGGGTTGCGAGGCCATCCTCGATATCAACTCTCACAGATGGCTTGTTTGGAGCTGAAAGGGAAAGAGTAGTCGCTAATGAAATAAATCAGAAATCCGGGGAAAGTTTTCAGGTGAGAAAGCGAAGACGTTGGTCTGTTTGTATATCGACTTCTAAGTACTATAATGAACATTGAGAAAAAAAATGCCCATTTTTTAGTGCAGTGGTTCTCAAATGGGGGTACTTGAAGGAACTCCAGGGGTACTCGAGATTTTAAATTAAAACCTGCAAAAATCCTTTCAAATAATTATTGAATTAATTAAATGTTTCAGGAAGAAGATCGAAGTTCATAAAAAAATCTATTCAGCTGGTTATTCAATTTCATTATTTTAAAAACCGAGATTCTCCTCCATACTAGAATGGTTCGACCCAACTGGACACACGCCACACAAAATATTTTCTCAAGGGCGTACATCATTGAAAAAAGGTGGACAACCACTGCTTTAGAGCCTTTGCGGGGAAAAAAACATCATATAACTTCATATCAACTTCTTTTGGAGCCGTTACAACAATGTTGTAATTCCGCTTGATCCAAATAATTGTCATTCAATTAGTTGCACACCTGACCATAAATTTGAAGGCCCGTTTTGTTCTTAAACCATCTGTGACACATAATAAAAATTTTTGATACAACCCCTCAGATAAAAAAAAAAAAAAAGGATGAAGTCCTTAGTCACGTCACTTAAATGGAAGGGTGAGCACATGAGAAATTCAACGGCGAACAAGCAGCTGACGCAAGTCAACGGCGTGGGGTCAAAAGTCACTTGGAGAAGACGGCGAAAGAGGCGTGAGAGAGGTAAACAAAGCAGGCAGAAGCTAAGGCGATAAGGAGAGTGGGCGGGGGAATGGGAGCGCTTTGTCGGAAAAAGAGTTGCTGATTTGGATGAGAAGTGAAAAGATGTTTAAAAAAAAAAAAAGAAAAAAAAGAAGAAAGAGATAAACTCATTTCCTCTTTGCCTTCGAGTGACAGCTGCTTGTGTTTGGACAGCGCTTCGGTGGAGTGAGCCAAGAAAGCGAGAGGGAGAAGCAGAGAAGGAGAAAATACTCGCTGATGCTTTTCAGGAAACGTGGAGTGCATGGCAGCGAGCTGATAAATTACCGAGTCCAACCCAAAAGCACACACCCCCACCCCCGTGGCCTTCTCTCCCACAAGAGGTTGTCATGTTACAGCTCAGTATTTAGCATCCTTCTTGAAAAAGAACAAATTGAAAAGCGTCAGTGTCCTTTCCAGATGGAAAGCCAAAATGAAAGAAGTTTGAAGGATCATTATCAGCCAATTTAATTCGCTGACCGATTAATCGGTTGGGCATAGGCATTTGTTAAATATTACAAATAGATTTTTTAGGAGAAACCTAATAATTTAGTTTAAGACATTATCGTAATACAATTTCTGACTGCACATTTGTACCACAGCTTCATATTCTTTTAATGAATGCAAAAATGCAAACTTTTTAAAACAGACTTTAAAACAGTTAATGAAGGTCTAATAACCCCTCCCACTTGTCCCGATGAGTTAAGCTGCACTGACCATTTAAGACAATAACAGCAGTACTAGATGATTAAAACTCTTAATATTGCTCAGTTGAATTTACAAAATGAAGTTGTGGCGTCTTACCTGTATCGCAGTCCTCTAGGAAATACTGTACAGCAATTTGGACCTTCCCAGAAGGAATCAAGTCCACCCAGAACTCAGCGCGTCCGTTGGTCTTGGACTTCTTACAACGGTCCGCCAGCACAGACACGCCAACGGTCGCCTTGGCCAAAGCTTCCTCGGCACTGTGCATCAGAACCACTTCAAGAACACGACCCTCGTAGATATGAGCATCAAAAGTGGATTTCCATGATGGATACATAGTGGGCTTCTTCTGAATCAATGTCTGGCCTCGCTCTGCGGAAAAAGAGTGCTTTGAGTTTGATGGAAAAAGAAAAGGGAAACGATTCACTAGTTTATGAAAAGTCAACAAGAGTGATGCGAGGGGCTCAAGAAGCCGCTCTATGGTCCCTGGTAGTCTAGTGGTTAGGATTCGGCGCTCTCACCGCCGCGGCCCGGGTTTGATTCCCGGTCAGGGAATATGCATATTGTCTTGATCACGCTGCTTTTTTTTTCAAATCAAACCCGACAGGACCAAATGAAGACTACCTCCACACTTTGGCGGTTTTGAAAAGTCGAAGGAGTGTTGCGAGTGGCTCAAGAAGTCTTCCCATGGTCCCTGGTAGTCTAGTGGCTAGGATTCGGCGCTCTCACCGCCGCGGCCCGGGTTCGATTCCCGGTCAGGGAATGCACATGGTCTCCAGCTCACCTTGCTTTTTGTTTTCAAATAAAACCCGACAGGACCAAATGAAGACTACCTCCACCCTTTGGCGGTTTTGAAAAGTCGACAAGAGTGTTGCGACGGGCTCAATTATCCGCTCTGTGGTCCCTGGTGGTCTAGTGGTTAGGATTCGGCGCTCTCACCGCCGCGGCCCGGGTTCAATTCCCGGTCAGGGAATACACTTAACTCAAGATCAAGCAGCTTTTAGTTTGCAAATCCAACCCGACAGGACCAAATGAAGACTTCTTCCATTTTTTGGCGGTTTTGAAAAGCCGAGTGTTGCGAGGGGCTCAAGCACTGTTCCTATGGTCCCTGGTGGTCTAGTGGTTAGGATTCGGCGCTCTCACCGCCGCGGCCCGGGTTCGATTCCCGGTCAGGGAATATACATGTTCTCTTCTTCACATTGCTTTTTTTTCCAATCAAACCCGACAGGACCAAATGAAGACCACATCCACCCATTGACGGTTTTGAAAAGTCGAAGCAGTGTAGCGAGGGGCACAAAAAGTCTTCCTCTGGTCCCTGGTGGTCTAGTGGTTAGGATTCGGCGCTCTCACCGCTGCGGCCCGGGTTCAATTACCGGTCAGGGAATACACTTAAACTAAAGATCACGCAGCTTTTTGTTTGCAAATCCAACCGGACAGGACCAAATGAAGACTTCTTCCATTATTTGGCGGTTTTGAAAAGTCGACAGAGTGTTGCGAGGGGCTCAAGTACAGTTCCCATGGTCCCTGGTGGTCTAGTGGTTAGGATTCGGCGCTCTCACCGCCACGGCCCGGGTTTGATTCCCGGTCAGGGAATGCACATAGTCTCCAGCTCACCTTGCTTTTTGTTTTCAAATAAAACCCGACAGGACCAAATGAAGACTACCTCCACCCTTTGGCGGTTTTGAAAAGTCGACAAGAGTGTTGCGACGGGCTCAAGCACTGTCCCTATGGTCCCTGGTGGTCTAGTGGTTAGGATTCGGCGCTCTCACCGCCGCGGCCCGGGTTCGATTCCCGGTCAGGGAATATGCATGTTCTCTTCTTCACATTGCTTTTTTTTCCAATCAAACCCGACAGGACCAAATGAAGACCACATCCACCCTTTGGCGGTTTTGAAAAGTCGAAGCAGTGTAGCGAGGGGCTCAAGAAGTCTTCCTATGGTCACTGGTGGTCTAGTGGTTAGAACTTAGCGCTCTCACAGATGCGACACGGGTTCGATTCCCGGTCAGTGAATTCACATTGTCTCCAGATCAAGCAGCTTTTTGTTTGCAAATCCAACCCGACAGGACCAAATGAAGACTTCTTCCATTATTCGGCGGTTTTGAAAAGTCGAAGCAGTGTTGCGAGGGGCTCAAGTACAGTTCCTGTGGTCCCTGGTGGTCTAGTGGTTAGGATTCGGCGCTCTCACCGCTGCGGCCCGGGTTCAATTCCCGGTCAGGGAATGCACTTAACTCAAGATCAAGCAGCTTTTTGTTTGCAAATCCAACCCGACAGGACCAAATGAAGACTTCTTCCATTATTTGGCGGTTTTGAAAAGTCGACAGAGTGTTGCGAGGGGCTCAAGTACAGTTCTCATGGTCCCTGGTTGTCTAGTGGTTAGGATTCGGCGCTCTCACCGCCGCGGCCCGGGTTCGATTCCCGGTCAGGGAATGCACATAGTCTCCAGCTCACCTTGCTTTTTGTTTTCAAATAAAACCCGACAGGACCAAATGAAGACTACCTCCACCCTTTGGCGGTTTTGAAAAGTCGAAGGAGTGTTGCGAGTGGCTCAAGAAGTCTTCCCATGGTCCCTGGTAGTCTAGTGGCTAGGATTCGGCGCTCTCACCGCCGCGGCCCGGGTTCGATTCCCGGTCAGGGAATGCACATAGTCTCCAGCTCACCTTGCTTTTTGTTTTCAAATAAAACCCGACAGGACCAAATGAAGACTACCTCCACCCTTTGGCGGTTTTGAAAAGTCGACAAGAGTGTTGCGACGGGCTCAATTATCCTCTCTGTGGTCCCTGTTGGTCTAGTGGTTAGGATTCGGCGCTCTCACCGCCGCGGCCCGGGTTCAATTCCCGGTCAGGGAATACACTTAACTCAAGATCAAGCAGCTTTTTGTTTGCAAATCCAACCCGACAGGACCAAATGAAGACTTCCATTTTTTGGCGGTTTTGAAAAGCCGAGTGTTGCGAGGGGCTCAAGCACTGTCCCGATGGTCCCTGGTGGTCTAGTGGTTAGGATTCGGCGCTCTCACCGCCGCGGCCCGGGTTCGATTCCCGGTCAGGGAATATGCATGTTCTCTTCTTCACATTGCTTTTTTTTCCAATGAAACCCGACAGGACCAAATGAAGACCACATCCGCTCTTTGGCGGTTTTGCAAAGTCGAAGCAGTGTAGCGAGGGGCTCAAGTAGTCTTCCTATGGTCACTGGTGGTCTAGTGGTTAGGACTTAGCGCTCTCACCGACGCGACACGGGTTCGATTCCCGGTCAGTGAATTCACATTGTCTCCAGATCAAGCAGCTTTTTGTTTGCAAATCCAACCCGACAGGACCAAATGAAGACTTCTTCCATTATTCTGCGGTTTTGAAAAGTCGAAGCAGTGTTGCGAGGGGCTCAAGCACTGTTCCTATGGTCCCTGGTGGTCTAGTGGTTAGGATTCGGCGCTCTCACCGCCGCGCCCCGGGTTCGATTCCCGGTCAGGGAATATGCATATTGTCTTGATCACGCTGCGTTTTTTTCAAATCAAACCCGACAGGACCAAATGAAGACCACATCCTTCCTTTGACGGTTTTGAAAAGTCGAAGCAGTGTAGCGAGGGGCACAAAAAGTCTTCCTCTGGTCCCTGGTGGTCTAGTGGTTAGGATTCGGCGCTCTCACTGCTGCGGCCCGGGTTCAATTCCCCGTCAGGGAATACACTTAAACTAAAGATCACGCAGGTTTTTGTTTGCAAATCCAACCGGACAGGACCAAATGAAGACTGCTTCCATTATTTGGCGGTTTTGAAAAGTCGACAGAGTGTCGCGAGGGGCTCAAGTACAGTTCCCATGGTCCCTGGTGGTCTAGTGGTTAGGATTCGGCGCTCTCACCGCCGCGGCCCGGGTTCGATTCCCGGTCAGGGAATGCACTTAGTCTCCAGCTCACCTTGGTTTTTGTTTTCAAATAAAACCCGACAGGACCAAATGAAGACTACCTCCACCCTTTGGCGGTTTTGAAAAGTCGAAGGAGTGTTGCGAGTGGCTCAAGAAGTCTTCCCATGGTCCCTGGTAGTCTAGTGGCTAGGATTCGGCGCTCTCACCGCCGCGGCCCGGGTTCGATTCCCGGTCAGGGAATGCACATAGTCTCCAGCTCACCTTGCTTTTTGTTTTCAAATAAAACCTGACAGGACCAAATGAAGACTACCTCCACCCTTTGGCGGTTTTGAAAAGTCGACAAGAGTGTTGCGACGGGCTCAATTATCCTCTCTGTGGTCCCTGGTGGTCTAGTGGTTAGGATTCGGCGCTTTCACCGCCGCGGCCCGGGTTCAATTCCCGGTCAGGGAATACACTTAACTCAAGATCAAGCAGCTTTTTGTTTGCAAATCCAACCCGACAGGACCAAATGAAGACTTCTTCCATTTTTTGGCGGTTTTGAAAAGTCGAAGCAGTGTTGCGAGGGGCTCAAGCACTGTTCCTATGGTCCCTGGTGGTCTAGTGGTTAGGATTCGGCGCTCTCACCGCCGCGCCCCGGGTTCGATTCCCGGTCAGGGAATATGCATATTGTCTTGATCACGCTGCGTTTTTTTCAAATCAAACCCGACAGGACCAAATGAAGACTTCTTCCATTATTCTGCGGTTTTGAAAAGTCGAAGCAGTGTAGCGAGGGGCACAAAAAGTCTTCCTCTGGTCCCTGGTGGTCTAGTGGTTAGGATTCGGCGCTCTCACTGCTGCGGCCCGGGTTCAATTCCCGGTCAGGGAATACACTTAAACTAAAGATCACGCCGGTTTTTGTTTGCAAATCCAACCGGACAGGACCAAATGAAGACTTCTTCCATTATTTGGCGGTTTTGAAAAGTCGACAGAGTGTCGCGAGGGGCTCAAGTACAGTTCCCATGGTCCCTGGTGGTCTAGTGGTTAGGATTCGGCGCTCTCACCGCCGCGGCCCGGCTTCGATTCCCGGTCAGGGAATGCACTTAGTCTCCAGCTCACCTTGCTTTTTGTTTTCAAATAAAACCCGACAGGACCAAATGAAGACTACCTCCATCCTTTGGCGGTTTTGAAAAGTCGAAGCAGTGTTGCGAGGGGCTCAAGCACTGTTCCTATGGTCCCTGGTGGTCTAGTGGTTAGGATTCGGCGCTCTCACCGCCGCGCCCCGGGTTCGATTCCCGGTCAGGGAATATGCATATTGTCTTGATCACGCTGCGTTTTTTTCAAATCAAACCCGACAGGACCAAATGAAGACCACATCCACCCTTTGACGGTTTTGAAAAGTCGAAGCAGTGTAGCGAGGGGCACAAAATGTCTTCCTCTGGTCCCTGGTGGTCTAGTGGTTAGGATTCGGCGCTCTCACTGCTGCGGCCTGGGTTCAATTCCCGGTCAGGGAATACACTTAAACTAAAGATCACGCAGCTTTTTGTTTGCAAATCCAACCAGACAGGACCAAATGAAGACTTCTTCCATTATTTGGCGGTTTTGAAAAGTCGACAGTGTTGCGAGGGGCTCAAGTACAGTTCTCATGGTCCCTGGTTGTCTAGTGGTTAGGATTCGGCGCTCTCACCGCCGCGGCCCGGGTTCGATTCCCGGTCAGGGAATGCACATAGTCTCCACCTCACCTTGCTTTTTGTTTTCAAATAAAACCCGACAGGACCAAATGAAGACTACCTCCACCCTTTGGCGGTTTTGAAAAGTCGAAGGAGTGTTGCGAGTGGCTCAAGAAGTCTTCCCATGGTCCCTGGTAGTCTAGTGGCTAGGATTCGGCGCTCTCACCGCCGCGGCCCGGGTTCGATTCCCGGTCAGGGAATGCACATAGTCTCCAGCTCACCTTGCTTTTTGTTTTCAAATAAAACCCGACAGGACCAAATGAAGACTACCTCCACCCTTTGGCGGTTTTGAAAAGTCGACAAGAGTGTTGCGACGGGCTCAATTATCCTCTCTGTGGTCCCTGTTGGTCTAGTGGTTAGGATTCGGCGCTCTCACCGCCGCGGCCCGGGTTCAATTCCCGGTCAGGGAATACACTTAACTCAAGATCAAGCAGCTTTTTGTTTGCAAATCCAACCCGACAGGACCAAATGAAGACTTCCATTTTTTGGCGGTTTTGAAAAGCCGAGTGTTGCGAGGGGCTCAAGCACTGTCCCGATGGTCCCTGGTGGTCTAGTGGTTAGGATTCGGCGCTCTCACCGCCGCGGCCCGGGTTCGATTCCCGGTCAGGGAATATGCATGTTCTCTTCTTCACATTGCTTTTTTTTCCAATGAAACCCGACAGGACCAAATGAAGACCACATCCGCTCTTTGGCGGTTTTGCAAAGTCGAAGCAGTGTAGCGAGGGGCTCAAGTAGTCTTCCTATGGTCACTGGTGGTCTAGTGGTTAGGACTTAGCGCTCTCACCGACGCGACACGGGTTCGATTCCCGGTCAGTGAATTCACATTGTCTCCAGATCAAGCAGCTTTTTGTTTGCAAATCCAACCCGACAGGACCAAATGAAGACTTCTTCCATTATTCTGCGGTTTTGAAAAGTCGAAGCAGTGTTGCGAGGGGCTCAAGCACTGTTCCTATGGTCCCTGGTGGTCTAGTGGTTAGGATTCGGCGCTCTCACCGCCGCGCCCCGGGTTCGATTCCCGGTCAGGGAATATGCATATTGTCTTGATCACGCTGCGTTTTTTTCAAATCAAACCCGACAGGACCAAATGAAGACCACATCCTTCCTTTGACGGTTTTGAAAAGTCGAAGCAGTGTAGCGAGGGGCACAAAAAGTCTTCCTCTGGTCCCTGGTGGTCTAGTGGTTAGGATTCGGCGCTCTCACTGCTGCGGCCCGGGTTCAATTCCCCGTCAGGGAATACACTTAAACTAAAGATCACGCAGGTTTTTGTTTGCAAATCCAACCGGACAGGACCAAATGAAGACTGCTTCCATTATTTGGCGGTTTTGAAAAGTCGACAGAGTGTCGCGAGGGGCTCAAGTACAGTTCCCATGGTCCCTGGTGGTCTAGTGGTTAGGATTCGGCGCTCTCACCGCCGCGGCCCGGGTTCGATTCCCGGTCAGGGAATGCACTTAGTCTCCAGCTCACCTTGGTTTTTGTTTTCAAATAAAACCCGACAGGACCAAATGAAGACTACCTCCACCCTTTGGCGGTTTTGAAAAGTCGAAGGAGTGTTGCGAGTGGCTCAAGAAGTCTTCCCATGGTCCCTGGTAGTCTAGTGGCTAGGATTCGGCGCTCTCACCGCCGCGGCCCGGGTTCGATTCCCGGTCAGGGAATGCACATAGTCTCCAGCTCACCTTGCTTTTTGTTTTCAAATAAAACCTGACAGGACCAAATGAAGACTACCTCCACCCTTTGGCGGTTTTGAAAAGTCGACAAGAGTGTTGCGACGGGCTCAATTATCCTCTCTGTGGTCCCTGGTGGTCTAGTGGTTAGGATTCGGCGCTTTCACCGCCGCGGCCCGGGTTCAATTCCCGGTCAGGGAATACACTTAACTCAAGATCAAGCAGCTTTTTGTTTGCAAATCCAACCCGACAGGACCAAATGAAGACTTCTTCCATTTTTTGGCGGTTTTGAAAAGTCGAAGCAGTGTTGCGAGGGGCTCAAGCACTGTTCCTATGGTCCCTGGTGGTCTAGTGGTTAGGATTCGGCGCTCTCACCGCCGCGCCCCGGGTTCGATTCCCGGTCAGGGAATATGCATATTGTCTTGATCACGCTGCGTTTTTTTCAAATCAAACCCGACAGGACCAAATGAAGACTTCTTCCATTATTCTGCGGTTTTGAAAAGTCGAAGCAGTGTAGCGAGGGGCACAAAAAGTCTTCCTCTGGTCCCTGGTGGTCTAGTGGTTAGGATTCGGCGCTCTCACTGCTGCGGCCCGGGTTCAATTCCCGGTCAGGGAATACACTTAAACTAAAGATCACGCCGGTTTTTGTTTGCAAATCCAACCGGACAGGACCAAATGAAGACTTCTTCCATTATTTGGCGGTTTTGAAAAGTCGACAGTGTCGCGAGCGGCTCAAGTACAGTTCCCATGGTCCCTGGTGGTCTAGTGGTTAGGATTCGGCGCTCTCACCGCCGCGGCCCGGCTTCGATTCCCGGTCAGGGAATGCACTTAGTCTCCAGCTCACCTTGCTTTTTGTTTTCAAATAAAACCCGACAGGACCAAATGAAGACTACCTCCATCCTTTGGCGGTTTTGAAAAGTCGAAGCAGTGTTGCGAGGGGCTCAAGCACTGTTCCTATGGTCCCTGGTGGTCTAGTGGTTAGGATTCGGCGCTCTCACCGCCGCGCCCCGGGTTCGATTCCCGGTCAGGGAATATGCATATTGTCTTGATCACGCTGCGTTTTTTTCAAATCAAACCCGACAGGACCAAATGAAGACCACATCCACCCTTTGACGGTTTTGAAAAGTCGAAGCAGTGTAGCGAGGGGCACAAAATGTCTTCCTCTGGTCCCTGGTGGTCTAGTGGTTAGGATTCGGCGCTCTCACTGCTGCGGCCTGGGTTCAATTCCCGGTCAGGGAATACACTTAAACTAAAGATCACGCAGCTTTTTGTTTGCAAATCCAACCAGACAGGACCAAATGAAGACTTCTTCCATTATTTGGCGGTTTTGAAAAGTCGACAGTGTTGCGAGGGGCTCAAGTACAGTTCTCATGGTCCCTGGTTGTCTAGTGGTTAGGATTCGGCGCTCTCACCGCCGCGGCCCGGGTTCGATTCCCGGTCAGGGAATGCACATAGTCTCCACCTCACCTTGCTTTTTGTTTTCAAATAAAACCCGACAGGACCAAATGAAGACTACCTCCACCCTTTGGCGGTTTTGAAAAGTCGAAGGAGTGTTGCGAGTGGCTCAAGAAGTCTTCCCATGGTCCCTGGTAGTCTAGTGGCTAGGATTCGGCGCTCTCACCGCCGCGGCCCGGGTTCGATTCCCGGTCAGGGAATACACTTAACTCAAGATCAAGCAGCTTTTTGTTTGCAAATCCAACCCGACAGGACCAAATGAAGACTTCTTCCATTTTTTGGCGGTTTTGAAAAGCCGAGTGTTGCGAGGGGCTCAAGCACTGTCCCTATGGTCCCTGGTGGTCTAGTGGTTAGGATTCGGCGCTCTCACCGCCGCGGCCCGGGTTCGATTCCCGGTCAGGGAATGCACATAGTCTCCAGCTCACCTTGCTTTTTGTTTTCAAATAAAACCCGACAGGACCAAATGAAGACTACCTCCACCCTTTGGCGGTTTTGAAAAGTCGACAAGAGTGTTGCGACGGGCTCAATTATCCTCTCTGTGGTCCCTGGTGGTCTAGTGGTTAGGATTCGGCGCTCTCACCGCCGCGCCCCGGGTTCGATTCCCGGTCAGGGAATATTCATGTTCTCTTCTTCACCTTGCTTTTTTTTCCAATCAAACCCGACAGGACCAAATGAAGACCACATCCACCCTTTGGCGGTTTTGCAAAGTCGAAGCAGTGTAGCGAGGGGCTCAAGTAGTCTTCCTATGGTCACTGGTGGTCTAGTGGTTAGGACTTAGTGCTCTCACCGACGCGACACGGGTTCGATTCCCGGTCAGTGAATTCACATTGTCTCCAGATCAAGCAGCTTTTTGTTTGCAAATCCAACCCGACAGGACCAAATGAAGACTTCTTCCATTATTCTGCGGTTTTGAAAAGTCGAAGCAGTGTTGCGAGGGGCTCAAGCACTGTTCCTATGGTCCCTGGTGGTCTAGTGGTTAGGATTCGGCGCTCTCACTGCCGCGCCCCGGGTTCGATTCCCGGTCAGAGAATATGCATATTGTCTTGATCACGCTGCGTTTTTTTCAAATAAAACCTGACAGGACCAAATGAAGACTACCTCCACCCTTTGGCGGTTTTGAAAAGTCGACAAGAGTGTTGTGACGGGCTCAATTATCCTCTCTGTGGTCCCTGGTGGTCTAGTGGTTAGGATTCGGCGCTCTCACCGCCGCGGCCCGGGTTCAATTCCCGGTCAGGGAATACACTTAACTCAAGATCAAGCAGCTTTTTGTTTGCAAATCCAACCCGACAGGACCAAATGAAGACTTCTTCCATTTTTTGGCGGTTTTGAAAAGTCGAGTGTTGCGAGGGGCTCAAGCACTGTTCCTATGGTCCCTGGTGGTCTAGTGGTTAGGATTCGGCGCTCTCACCGCCGCGGCCGGGGTTCGATTCCCGGTCAGGGAATATGCATGTTCTCTTCTTCACATTGCTTTTTTTTCCAATCAAACCCGACAGGACCAAATGAAGACCACATCCACCCTTTGGCGGTTTTGAAAAGTCGAAGCAGTGTTGCGAGGGGCTCAAGTACAGTTCCTATGGTCCCTGGTGGTCTAGTGGTTAGGATTTGGCGCTCTCACCGCTGCGGCCCGGGTTCAATTCCCGGTCAGGGAATACACTTAAACTAAAGATCACGCAGCTTTTTGTTTGCAAATCCAACCGGACAGGACCAAATGAAGACGTCTTCCATTATTTGGCGGTTTTGAAAAGTCGACAGAGTGTTGCGAGGGGCTCAAGTACAGTTCTCATGGTCCCTGGTGGTCTAGTGGTTAGGATTCGGCGCTCTCACCGCCGCGGCCCGGGTTCGATTCCCGGTCAGGGAATACACTTAACTCAAGATCAAGCAGCTTTTTGTTTGCAAATCCAACCCGACAGGACCAAATGAAGACTTCTTCCATTTTTTGGCGGTCTTGAAAAGTCGAGTGTTGCGAGGGGCTCAAGCACTGTTCCTATGGTCCCTGGTGGTCTAGTGGTTCGGATTCGGCGCTCTCACCGCCGCGCCCCGGGTTCGATTCCCGGTCAGAGAATATGCATATTGTCTTGATCACGCTGCGTTTTTTTCAAATCAAACCCGACAGGACCAAATGAAGACCACATCCACCCTTTGACGGTTTTGAAAAGTCGAAGCAGTGTAGCGAGGGGCACAAAAAGTCTGCCTCTGGTCCCTGGTGGTCTAGTGGTTAGGATTCGGCGCTTTCACTGCTGCGGCCCGGGTTCAATTCCCGGTCAGGGAATACACTTAAACTAAAGATCACGCAGGTTTTTGTTTGCAAATCCAACCGGACAGGACCAAATAAAGACTTCTTCCATTATTTGGCGGTTTTGAAAAGTCGACAGAGTGTCGCGAGGGGCTCAAGTACAGTTCCCATGGTCCCTGGTGGTCTAGTGGTTAGGATTCGGCGCTCTCACCGCCGCGGCCCGGGTTCGATTCCCGGTCAGGGAATGCACTTAGTCTCCAGCTCACCTTCCTTTTTGTTTTCAAATAAAACCCGACAGGACCAAATGAAGACTACCTCCACCCTTTGGCGGTTTTGAAAAGTCGAAGGAGTGTTGCGAGTGGCTCAAGAAGTCTTCCCATGGTCCCTGGTAGTCTAGTGGCTAGGATTCGGCGCTCTCACCGCCGCGGCCCGGGTTCGATTCCCGGTCAGGGAATGCACATAGTCTCCAGCTCACCTTGCTTTTTGTTTTCAAATAAAACCTGACAGGACCAAATGAAGACTACCTCCACCCTTTGGCGGTTTTGAAAAGTCGACAAGAGTGTTGCGACGGGCTCAATTATCCTCTCTGTGGTCCCTGGTGGTCTAGTGGTTAGGATTCGGCGCTCTCACCGCCGCGGCCCGGGTTCAATTCCCGGTCAGGGAATACACTTAACTCAAGATCAAGCAGCTTTTTGTTTGCAAATCCAACCCGACAGGACCAAATGAAGACTTCTTCCATTTTTTGGCGGTTTTGAAAAGTCGAGTGTTGCGAGGGGCTCAAGCACTGTTCCTATGGTCCCTGGTGGTCTAGTGGTTAGGATTCGGCGCTCTCACCCCCGCGCCCCGGGTTCGATTCCCGGTCAGGGAATATGCATATTGTCTTGATCACGCTGCGTTTTTTTCAAATCAAACCCGACAGGACCAAATGAAGACCACGTCCACCCTTTGACGGTTTTGAAAAGTCGAAGCAGTGTAGCGAGGGGCACAAAAAGTCTTCCTCTGGTCCCTGGTGGTCTAGTGGTTAGGATTCGGCGCTCTCACTGCTGCGGCCCGGGTTCAATTCTCGGTCAGGGAATACACTTAAACTAAAGATCACGCAGCTTTTTGTTTGCAAATCCAACCGGACAGGACCAAATGAAGACTTCTTCCATTATTTGGCGGTTTTGAAAAGTCGACAGTGTTGCGAGGGGCTCAAGTACAGTTCTCATGGTCCCTGGTTGTCTAGTGGTTAGGATTCGGCGCTCTCACCGCCGCGGCCCGGGTTCGATTCCCGGTCAGGGAATGCACATAGTCTCCAGCTCACCTTGCTTTTTGTTTTCAAATAAAACCCGACAGGACCAAATGAAGACCACCTCCACCCTTTGGCGGTTTTGAAAAGTCGAAGGAGTGTTGCGAGTGGCTCAAGAAGTCTTCCCATGGTCCCTGGTAGTCTAGTGGCTAGGATTCGGCGCTCTCACCGCCGCGGCCCGGGTTCGATTCCCGGTCAGGGAATGCACATAGTCTCCAGCTCACCATGCTTTTTGTTTTCAAATAAAACCCGCCACGACCAAATGAAGACTACCTCCACCCTTTGGCGGTTTTGAAAAGTCGACAAGAGTGTTGCGACGGGCTCAATTATCCTCTCTGTGGTCCCTGGTGGTCTAGTGGTTAGGATTCGGCGCTCTCACCGCCGCGCCCCGGGTTCAATTCCCGGTCAGGGAATACACTTAACTCAAGATCAAGCAGCTTTTTGTTTGCAAATCCAACCCGACAGGACCAAATGAAGACTTCTTCCATTTTTTGGCGGTTTTGAAAAGCCGAGTGTTGCGAGGGGCTCAAGCACTGTCCCTATGGTCCCTGGTGGTCTAGTGGTTAGGATTCGGCGCTCTCACCGCCGTGGCCCAGGTTCGATTCCCGGTCAGGGAATACACTTAACTCAAGATCAAGCAGCTTTTTGTTTGCAAATCCAACCCGACAGGACCAAATGAAGACTTCTTCCATTTTTTGGCGGTCTTGAAAAGTCGAGTGTTGCGAGGGGCTCAAGTACAGTTCTCATGGTCCCTGGTGGTCTAGTGGTTAGGATTCGGCGCTCTCACCGCCGCGGCCCGGGTTCGATTCCCGGTCAGGGAATACACTTAACTCAAGATCAAGCAGCTTTTTGTTTGCAAATCCAACCCGACAGGACCAAATGAAGACTTCTTCCATTTTTTGGCGGTCTTGAAAAGTCGAGTGTTGCGAGGGGCTCAAGCACTGTTCCTATGGTCCCTGGTGGTCTAGTGGTTAGGATTCGGCGCTCTCACCGCCGCGCCCCGGGTACCATTCCCGGTCAGAGAATATGCATATTGTCTTGATCACGCTGCGTTTTTTTCAAATCAAACCCGACAGGACCAAATGAAGACCACATCCACCCTTTGGCGGTTTTGCAAAGTCGAAGCAGTGTAGCGAGGGGCTCAAGTAGTCTTCCTATGGTCGCTGGTGGTCTAGTGGTTAGGACTTAGCGCTCTCACCGACGCGACACGGGTTCGATTCCCGGTCAGTGAATTCACATTGTCTCCAGATCAAGCAGCTTTTTGTTTGCAAATCCAACCCGACAGGACCAAATGAAGACTTCTTCCATTATTCTGCGGTTTTGAAAAGTCGAAGCAGTGTTGCGAGGGGCTCAAGCACTGTTCCTATGGTCCCTGGTGGTCTAGTGGTTAGGATTCGGCGCTCTCACCGCCGCGCCCCGGGTTCGATTCCCGGTCAGAGAATATGCATATTGTCTTGATCACGCTGCGTTTTTTTCAAATCAAACCCGACAGGACCAAATGAAGACCACATCCACCCTTTGACGGTTTTGAAAAGTCGAAGCAGTGTAGCGAGGGGCACAAAAAGTCTGCCTCTGGTCCCTGGTGGTCTAGTGGTTAGGATTCGGCGCTTTCACTGCTGCGGCCCGGGTTCAATTCCCGGTCAGGGAATACACTTAAACTAAAGATCACGCAGGTTTTTGTTTGCAAATCCAACCGGACAGGACCAAATGAAGACTTCTTCCATTATTTGGCGGTTTTGAAAAGTCGACAGAGTGTCGCGAGGGGCTCAAGTACAGTTCCCATGGTCCCTGGTGGTCTAGTGGTTAGGATTCGGCGCTCTCACCGCCGCGGCCCGGGTTCGATTCCCGGTCCGGGAATGCACTTAGTCTCCAGCTCACCTTGCTTTTTGTTTTCAAATAAAACCTGACAGGACCAAATGAAGACTACCTCCACCCTTTGGCGGTTTTGAAAAGTCGAAGGAGTGTTGCGAGTGGCTCAAGAAGTCTTCCCATGGTCCCTGGTAGTCTAGTGGCTAGGATTCGGCGCTCTCACCGCCGCGGCCCGGGTTCGATTCCCGGTCAGGGAATGCACATAGTCTCCAGCTCACCTTGCTTTTTGTTTTCAAATAAAACCTGACAGGACCAAATGAAGACTACCTCCACCCTTTGGCGGTTTTGAAAAGTCGACAAGAGTGTTGCGACGGGCTCAATTATCCTCTCTGTGGTCCCTGGTGGTCTAGTGGTTAGGATTCGGCGCTCTCACCGCCGCGGCCCGGGTTCAATTCCCGGTCAGGGAATACACTTAACTCAAGATCAAGCAGCTTTTTGTTTGCAAATCCAACCCGACAGGACCAAATGAAGACTTCTTCCATTTTTTGGCGGTTTTGAAAAGTCGAGTGTTGCGAGGGGCTCAAGCACTGTTCCTATGGTCCCTGGTGGTCTAGTGGTTAGGATTCGGCGCTCTCACCCCCGCGCCCCGGGTTCGATTCCCGGTCAGGGAATATGCATATTGTCTTGATCACGCTGCGTTTTTTTCAAATCAAACCCGACAGGACCAAATGAAGACCACATCCACCCTTTGACGGTTTTGAAAAGTCGAAGCAGTGTAGCGAGGGGCACAAAAAGTCTTCCTCTGGTCCCTGGTGGTCTAGTGGTTAGGATTCGGCGCTCTCACTGCTGCGGCCCGGGTTCAATTCTCGGTCAGGGAATACACTTAAACTAAAGATCACGCAGCTTTTTGTTTGCAAATCCAACCGGACAGGACCAAATGAAGACTTCTTCCATTATTTGGCGGTTTTGAAAAGTCGACAGTGTTGCGAGGGGCTCAAGTACAGTTCTCATGGTCCCTGGTTGTCTAGTGGTTAGGATTCGGCGCTCTCACCGCCGCGGCCCGGGTTCGATTCCCGGTCAGGGAATGCACATAGTCTCCAGCTCACCTTGCTTTTTGTTTTCAAATAAAACCCGACAGGACCAAATGAAGACTACCTCCACCCTTTGGCGGTTTTGAAAAGTCGAAGGAGTGTTGCGAGTGGCTCAAGAAGTCTTCCCATGGTCCCTGGTAGTCTAGTGGCTAGGATTCGGCGCTCTCACCACCGCGGCCCGGGTTCGATTCCCGGTCAGGGAATGCACATAGTCTCCAGCTCACCTTGCTTTTTGTTTTCAAATAAAACCCGACACGACCAAATGAAGACTACCTCCACCCTTTGGCGGTTTTGAAAAGTCGACAAGAGTGTTGCGACGGGCTCAATTATCCTCTCTGTGGTCCCTGGTGGTCTAGTGGTTAGGATTCGGCGCTCTCACCGCCGCGCCCCGGGTTCAATTCCCGGTCAGGGAATACACTTAACTCAAGATCAAGCAGCTTTTTGTTTGCAAATCCAACCCGACAGGACCAAATGAAGACTTCTTCCATTTTTTGGCGGTTTTGAAAAGCCGAGTGTTGCGAGGGGCTCAAGCACTGTCCCTATGGTCCCTGGTGGTCTAGTGGTTAGGATTCGGCGCTCTCACCGCCGTGGCCCGGGTTCGATTCCCGGTCAGGGAATACACTTAACTCAAGATCAAGCAGCTTTTTGTTTGCAAATCCAACCCGACAGGACCAAATGAAGACTTCTTCCATTTTTTGGCGGTCTTGAAAAGTCGAGTGTTGCGAGGGGCTCAAGTACAGTTCTCATGGTCCCTGGTGGTCTAGTGGTTAGGATTCGGCGCTCTCACCGCCGCGGCCCGGGTTCGATTCCCGGTCAGGGAATACACTTAACTCAAGATCAAGCAGCTTTTTGTTTGCAAATCCAACCCGACAGGACCAAATGAAGACTTCTTCCATTTTTTGGCGGTCTTGAAAAGTCGAGTGTTGCGAGGGGCTCAAGCACTGTTCCTATGGTCCCTGGTGGTCTAGTGGTTAGGATTCGGCGCTCTCACCGCCGCGCCCCGGGTTCGATTCCCGGTCAGAGAATATGCATATTGTCTTGATCACGCTGCGTTTTTTTCAAATCAAACCCGACAGGACCAAATGAAGACCACATCCACCCTTTGGCGGTTTTGCAAAGTCGAAGCAGTGTAGCGAGGGGCTCAAGTAGTCTTCCTATGGTCGCTGGTGGTCTAGTGGTTAGGACTTAGCGCTCTCACCGACGCGACACGGGTTCGATTCCCGGTCAGTGAATTCACATTGTCTCCAGATCAAGCAGCTTTTTGTTTGCAAATCCAACCCGACAGGACCAAATGAAGACTTCTTCCATTATTCTGCGGTTTTGAAAAGTCGAAGCAGTGTTGCGAGGGGCTCAAGCACTGTTCCTATGGTCCCTGGTGGTCTAGTGGTTAGGATTCGGCGCTCTCACCGCCGCGCCCCGGGTTCGATTCCCGGTCAGAGAATATGCATATTGTCTTGATCACGCTGCGTTTTTTTCAAATCAAACCCGACAGGACCAAATGAAGACCACATCCACCCTTTGACGGTTTTGAAAAGTCGAAGCAGTGTAGCGAGGGGCACAAAAAGTCTGCCTCTGGTCCCTGGTGGTCTAGTGGTTAGGATTCGGCGCTTTCACTGCTGCGGCCCGGGTTCGATTCCCGGTCAGGGAATGCACATAGTCTCCAGCTCACCTTGATTTTTGTTTTCAAATAAAACCCGACAGGACCAAATGAAGACTACATCCACCCTATGGTGGGTTTGAAAAGTCGAAGGAGTGTTGCGAGGGGCTCAAGATGTCTTCCTTTGGTCCCTGGTGGTCTAGTGGTTAGGATTCGGCGCTCTCACCACCGCGGCCTGGGTTCCATTCCCGGTCAGGGAATACACTTAAACTCAAGATCACGCTGCTTTTTGTTTGCAAATCAAACCCGACAGGACCAAATGAAGACCACATCCACCCTTTGGCGGTTTTGAAAAGTCGAAGGAGTGTTGCGAGTGGCTCAAGAAGTCTTCCTATGGTCCCTGATAGTCTAGTGGTTAGGATTCAGCGCTCTCACCGCCGCGTCCCGGGTTCGATTAACGGTCAGGGAATGCAAGCCTATCTCTACGTACTACAGAGGTTGAGTATATACCGGGTATGAATCTGATTCCAGAGTACACGTGTGGCTTTTTCACTTTTTTTGCTGCACATACCTGTGCTGATGGACTCCTTCATCTTGATGGCGCAAATGGGGGGTTCAGAATGAGGGGGAAGCTCACCCACATCATATGCATTGAAGGCGATGCGCAGGAAGGGCGCCATGGCAACGTCTCACCTCAGCCTCCTGGGGAAACATCAAATCGCAAATTACATTTGGCAGATGCCGGCATTGCGCAAGTCAGAGACAAAAAAGAGAGAAAAAAAAAAGAAAACAAAGGAAAAAAAGAAAAAAAAAAGAAAGAAAAAATAAGGAATGTGGTTAACAGTGTCATCAGACTGGAACAAGAGAGGACGTTGAAATTTTCTGGTCATCGCAGTACTTCGGAAACTACCTCCTGGCTACAGAATGTGGAAGATATAAAAGTAAGCGAGAGGAAATGCCAAAATGAGTCAAGAGCACGAAGAACAAAGTCGGAAGAAAAATTGAGTAATTGCACAAGTTTCACTTTTGATTTGATTTCACTTCCCTCGAGGGATCAACAAATCTACCTCGCGATATATTTTTGAGGTTGTTATTTATGGTGAAAGACAATCACTTTTTCAAATTAATTTTTGGTAGTTTTGCTTTTATTTACAAGACTTTCCATCAATGTGACTGCGGACTGCTATCGAATCGATCGTACGATATTTTGCAGTGAAAACTAGTTGGCCATTTATTATGAAGTGGAAAATGTTGAAAAATGCAACGGCTCTAAATAAGAACGACACACACCTCCGCCACTAATCCCACTCACACTAGGTCCTACAAACTCAAGTTTGTTTTGAGAGGTCAAGGGGTGGCGGGTGGGCTGAGAGGCGCTCCCATAACAGTTGCTTCATTGACACACACAGCCACAGTGTAGTCCAACCCAAACTACATGGACTACTTTTGAATTCTAAACAAATGATAGTAAAAATAAATACCTGCTACTGTGCAAAAAAAAAAAAAAAAAGGAGATCTTTGTGAGCTCAAGAGGACTGGAAAAACTGAGTGCATGCAATTGGGGAAGGGGGCAAGACAGAAAAACATTCAGACCAAAGAAAACTTAATGACAGAACATTGCTTCGGAATGGTGCGTGTTCCTGTGTGTTTGCGCATTCGTGCAAAGTCAACAACTTTTTTCAGGAATTTGAATGTTAGACACATGTTGTTCGAAGCAGCAGTGGGCCTTGAGATATATTACACAACACCACAAAGTAATCCATAAACAGAAACAGTAAATTGGTACTGGGAACGTCTCGACCCAAAATAAAGATTATAATGCAAAGATAACAGGTGTGGTATGCATTGAATTGGTGGAAATCGTTATTTGACATGAGCACCAACCAAACCGGTCGGACAGGTCGGGTAACTTTACGATGACAGACGCTCGTTTGTGCATCTCGTGGACCCGTCGCACGCAAAGTAGCGCATTCAGTAAACAACATTCTTTACAGAAACAAGAGCGAGCGCCTCGTACACGTTTTTTGTGCTGAAAGCTTCACAATGTGCCAAAGGCGACGTTGAAGCACATTGTTTTGGTTGTTTGACAGTTACAGTATAAGCCAGAGGTCAGCAACGTTTTTTGAGACTGAGAGCTACCTCTAAGTTACTAATTCATAGGAAGGCCAACCAGTTTGATTCAGACTTTTAAAATAATAATTTTGCTTAAATTAACTTGCATTTTACACAGATTAATAATTCATGCCATTATAATATCACAAAGATTGTCAACAAAAACAAAGACAAAGAGATAGGGAATTGATAAATATCAACACTAGTAATAGACCGATGTGCTTTTTTTCAGGGCCGATAACGATTATTAGTCGTCATGGAGGCCGATAACCGATATTTGAAGCCGATATTCGTTTGATGAAAAATGGGGTAAAATGGTGTCAAAATTTATTCATTAAAATGTATTGAAGAACTATAGTGATTAACAACAAGTTAACACTTTTTTAGATATAAGAAAATAGAAAACGTAATTTTAAAAGTCTAACAAAAAGTGCACAAAGCTCCCAGGTTCAGCTGCATGTCTTATAGTTCACTGAAAACAAACATCTCTTTAAAGTTTACTGCGGTAAATAGTTTTCTATTTGTTGTGAGTTGCAGTACGCTGACATTTGTTAAAAGTCCGTTGAAGTGCGTGTGACTGATGAAAAAGCAAATGGCAGCTTACTGCTGATTGGCTGCACAAGGAACCACTCAGCAAATCTGCTTCTGCAGGCAGGGCCACCAGCACAGCAGACAGAAAGGTAAAATTGAAAACCAGCTTTTAATTTATCTGCCTCGAAAGTTAAATAAAAAAGGCAGATGCCGATAATCGGCAAAATTGCAAATATCGGCCTCGATAATCGGCCCGGCCGATAATCGGTCTATCACTAATCAATACGCATCACAATTCACTTCCACAAATCGCTTTGAGTGTTGACATTTTTAAAATGATCACGTCTAACAATATTCCTGGGAAATCGCAATGTCCGGTGAGTGGGGAGTTACGTTTAGAACGGGGCTACCCGGGGTCCGCGGGCACCATGTGGTTAGATTGGGTAAGACGAAAAATGTTTCATCTTTTTACATTTTTAAACAGACTGGTTTTGCTTAACACAAGAATTAAAAAGTCGCTTGTGTACGGCAGTAAATTTTGTTTGCTTCCATGGCAGATCTTGAGCAACGAAAATGAAACACGTGTTGGAGGCCACAGGCATTGTTTGAAAACTTCACGCGTCAGCAAAACAGTTTCAATAGTTACAAGCGCTACGACTGAGTTCCTTGCAAGATAACAGGAAATGTATTGAGTATAAAATGATCAAAAACTTAAAACCCACTGTGAATAATATTCAATATCTCAGAAGGTGAACGGCGGTGGGATTTATTTTGATTTATTTTTGCCGTTTACTGTTGCCCGGTGCAGCCACCAGACGGGGAAGCGGAAGTGCGAGGCGGAGTGAAAGACAGCAAAGTTCAGCGAAGAGACTGACTTAATTGCGCAACACCAGTGGACAGGCAATAACAATAAAGCTCGGCCGGTGGTTTTCATGACAACCGTTATTTACTCGCTGTGTCTTTAAGAGTAAATATCCATGACAATTATGACGCCATTGCACAATGGAGAAAAAAAAATTACGGAAAAATGTAATAGTGAAATGATTTATTTTTGTATATACACTTCAATCACGCAAATTTGAATAGGTCAAAACATTCTAAAAATGTACAGGAGACACAAAGCATTATAAAAGCAACTTACAATAACAAATAAATGCAACATATTAACCTACTCGCCGACAACCCAAAATATAGCACAAGTTAACAAAAAAAAAAACATGTGTAGTCATCAAGTCTTTTGCTGCAGCACAGCGGCATGTAATATAACCGCACGCTAATAACCTTGAACAAAGCAGTCTTTAATGAATTTCAGCTGAGAGCCGCTTGACAGAATCCAAGCCCTCCCTTCGTTAACTAAGCAAGATTAATGTCCAACGCTCGCTCTCCTTGACGCGGGCGCACGCAAGGGGTCAACAACTTTGCATCGATTGTTGTCACTGATGCTGCCGGAAAAGAAATGTCCTTAAAAGTCATTTTGGCTGGCGGGTGTTACGGAGACGTAACAACATGTGTATTACACTTATTATACTAGCATGCACAGATTATGTTTCTGATGCCTGTGCTCAGTTTTTTTGACAGGGAGTCAAACCTGCTAAACCAGCAGGGCAGCAATCTCTCTACTGAGAATTTTTTTTTCTGCTTGCACATCAACAACGGTGTGCATTTCTGGCCCAGAAAGCCATTCGACATCACATCCGACCTGGGAGAGAGTCACGAGATTGTGGGGTACAACGTTTGGTAACTGCAGGTGAATGTTAATGTTCCACATGGGCGACTACTCACAAAGTAGATGTCCGGAGAGCATCCTCAAAGCTACTCAGGATAGCAAAAGCAAATATTGACACGGCACTGCCGACAGGCAGATAGTATAACTGCCTCCAAAAGCATCCACAGTGCAACGATAAGCAGGGCGTGACTTTTCCAAGCAGAGGTAGGGATCATTTAAAACACATCTGGGATGTTAATTACCACGAGAAGGCTACATGCTCAAATAGATTTTTTTGGGGGTGTTGGGGAATCTTTTATTATTGAAGGCCACACAAAATGCAAGAAAAATGTGATTCGGCAATGGGAGAAATATTTATGCTTACGTCTTATAAACAAATGAGCACAATTCCCGACCTGATTGGTTCAAATGCTCTCACGGGCCTACGAGACATTTTTTTTTCAAATAATTGGTTAAATACAGGGTGGGTCAGAATTTGTGAATAACTTGGCATCTTAATTAACACAATAAAGCTGGGGGAAAAAATATAGTTTAGCGATGTATTGCGATACTTTTTATGCCGATACCAAGTATCGATACGTTAAGGTAGTATCGATACTTTCACTACCATGTTGCTACATTACATATCAGTCAGTCATATGTTAATCTGCCAGGCCGATACAGGTCCCCACCGCAGCCTAGAGACAGCTGGTCCGGTGCGTAGGTAGTTGACAGCTGGGACAGGCTCCAGCACCCCCGCGACCCTAGTGAGGAACAGCGGAACGGGTAATGGATGGATGGAAGAACCTCTCCGTCCCTAAACAAAGCTCCGAATAGGTAACCAATTAGAGGTAACTACTATGCTAATAAGCTGATGTTATTGCACATTTATGAGTTGTATTTACACATTCCATAGTGTTCTTTTGGAACATTTAAAGTACTTAAAGTTGAGCTCTGTGATTGGACCCCCACGCCCCTATCTTGCACTCCTGTGTGTCAGGAACAGTTAATAGAACGGTTTATGCACTTTTCAATCATGACACTTGAATAAATGTCAAATGGCACTGAAGTTAAAACTTTGGGAACACATGCCTCAGTTTTTTTAATACACGGTTTGAGGTTAATATATATCGGATCGCCACCCAAGTATCGGGATCCGTATCGGATCGAGGCAAACGTGTATTGTCCCAGCCCTATTAAAATCAAGTAATCAAATATGCTAGCAGAAATGAATTAATTCTTGTACAGGAAACACATTTCTCCAAGCTTAGCAAAGGATGTGTGTTAGTCGATCGAGTCCGGAGAAAAAAAACATTAAATACTCATAAAAAGTAAGAAAAAAAAGAAAAATAAATAAACATGTGTCATGAATTCTGGCCGACGCTGCAGACTTTTAATACACTTTGATTTAGCAACACTGAATCACACGAAGTGTTGATGTACCGTTGAAAATTTTAATGAGAAAATGTGTTGTTTTTGTTGCCTGAGCTCAAGAAGTTTGCAGTCCAAAGTTAGCTAGCGTCACCGACTCGGTTGCCATAGGCGACCTGGCGACAGTGGCCACTTATAAAGAAAATGCTTTCGTCTTTACTACATTTTATTAAATGTTCAAATGACCTTTTGTCATAACTTGATACAGAAGTCATCGCATGGAAGTTGTTTTACTGCAAGTGAAAAACTGTGACGGGAAAGCGCCTCCAGCAACCGAAGCCAACCGGGATTTGTTTTGATGTCGAGCGTGTGAAATAAAAACCAAAAGTGGCACGGTTGCGTCTCGCTTGGGAATAAACGCTTCGACCAAACTATCAGAGACATTTCACGACCAAATTGTGACTTACCGCTTCCGCCAAGTCGCAAAGTGTCTCGTGTGCGGCGAGTTTCCTCTTCCAGCACTTTTTTGTCCAAAAGTCGCGACTTGTAACTTTTCCGCTCCGCTTTGGTCCGTCTTTTAGTAAACGTGGTACATGCGTGTGGTTGACATAAGGTGAAAATGTGAGTGCGAGTGTATATGTGAGTGTGTATAATGTGTAGTGTGACTGCTCTTTAGTGAATGCGTCGCCAGTGCCGTCCTGCCGCGAAGTGCTGCCGCGCACGGTTTTCTTTCCGCGACATCTAACGAGTCCAAAGTGTGACGTCACACAGGTGATTTCCGTGTCAACGTCATCTTCGCCTCTCTTACCTGTTTTAATGTGCATTTTTTTATTTTTCATTTACTGTCTTTTTTTTTGTTGTTGTTGGGAAAACTTTTTTTTTCAAATATTGAAATCACACGAGCAATTAATTGAAAATTGACTTACCACAAAAAACGTGTATGATGTGTGATAATGTATTGTTTGTTAGGTCAATAATAAACAAAAAATAATTCTAAAACAAGTTAGCTTTTCTTTGGCAAACAAAGGCTTAAAAAGAACAATTTGTGTGTGCTACATAGTCTGTCTACTGTCTAATGAGAGAGTTGGGCATTCAGGAGTTAGTTAGTTGGTTAGTTAGTTAGTTAGTTGGTATGTCCCGGAGAAGAACGGTCTGGCCCAGGGGGTGGCGGGGGTGGTTCACAAATTTTTAAAAAAAGGGCTTGATTAACAAAGTCCAGAGGTTGATTTTAGACCGGCCCACAAATCGTCCCTCGTGCGTGCGATGAACCTGCTTGCGAAATCCGCAAAATTGCCGCAGAACACGTCAAAAGCGCCACAACCAACTGTTTGTGGATGAAGAGATGTGAGACAGCAGTGTGCATTCAAGCGTGCCAATATTTCCTTATTATGACATCACCTCCCACCTGCTACTTGGGCATACCATTACAAGGGGGGGGGGGGCAATAACAATATTCCTATAACTCCAACAGTACATACTTACTTGCATTGGGCGTGTTCATGGAGTTCAGATTTGCAAATTTCAAATTCATTCTCTCAAGGCCAGCAAGCTAACTTTTGATGATGTCAGGCATATTTTTTCCCCACTGTGGGTTGGACAGAGCAGGCCAAGCACCAAATGAGTCTGTAGGGATCTGCGGTTATGCTCACATTAATACGAGGTCATCGTGTTGCCCGTAATAGGTATCTGGGAATTGCGAGATGATATAACTTTTCAGCCTCCATTTGTTTCTTTGGCAAATAAAGTCTCATCTATCTTTGTAGCAGAATGTCTCAACATTCACAACGGGGATTTATAAAATGCCAGAGCCTTTTCTGCTTTTGACATCATGACTTTGCCACTGTGAGCAAAGGGATTACTAAAAACACACACACACGGCGCAATGACTCCTGTGATGTTTAAACACATTAAACACAACCCTATCTTTTCACATCCTCCACTTTATTACCTCTGACAACTGACTTAAGGGAGTTGCCAGTTCAGCACGTGAAGCTTCTTTTATTGTTCGTCACAGTTTCTCATGACTTGAAACATTTGTCAAAGGCGTGAAATGAGGCCATTCTGCAATGTATTGTGCGTTATTATGTGTCTCTGTTTCACCCACGCAAAAACGCAGAGAGTCGATTCAGTGGAGAGATCCGGACAGTTGTGGATTTCTACAGTGGGCCTGCCCACATTATTTTTACTGTCCTACTCCTGAACCAAGCATGGTGCCGATTCCAAATCTGTAAAACTGTATGAGGGAATGGAACAGTAAATTTCGACGATATGCCTCATCACCTAAAGGGCTATTTATAGCTGTTGGGAAAAAAAATAAACAGAGCACAATGACGTATAGAAGCAATGACCAAGATGAAACTGGTTAAAGTCAATAAGTCACACTCAAAAGTGACTCATCATCACCAGAAAGATTTGGAACGCGACAAGGTCATTAATCACGGCCGTTTCTTTTACATGGACTACAGTGAATGGATATGGAAGCAAGTCGTCTTTCCGAATCATTTCTCGCCATCTCCACATTATGTAGAGGCAGGAATGGCTTTTTATTTTATTTTTTTTTTCAAGACGTTTTTCCTGTTAACACAATAACCTGTTGTGACTTCAGTAAATTCCAGCTTTGTATAACCAGTTTGTTCACCTCAAAGCTGCCTTGTGCTCATTCTTTAGAATAAATAATTAATAATTTCCTTGCTGTCGTTTAACTTTGTATGTTTCCCGTAGTGTAATTATATATATATAAATATATATATATATATATATATATATATATATATATATATATATATATATATATATATATATATATATATATTTGGCAGAATTTTAACAAATCATTTACCGCTTGTCCTCTATCCCTCAAGCTATATGCACGTCTGTGGTTTGAAGTCTGACAGGCGTGAGCTGTTTAAATGACACCTAAATGACCTTGAAATAAACTACATTCCCATATTTGACAGATATTTAGCAGCAGCTTTCAGCAAACAATTTCCATCATGCATGCCTCTTTTACTCCTCGCTTGACTCGTGACTGTTAAACCAGTCATCCGACACAACACATGAGCCAAAAAGGTGCTATGAATAATTACAATCTATATTAAATCACCTTTTGTGTTAATGTTATTAAAAAAAAAAACGGGAGCACGGAAGGAGAACAAAGAGCAGGCAGTTGTTCTTGAAATGTCACTTGCCTCAGGTGTGCCCGCAGTGCTGCTGTGCAACAAGATTTAGAGATTACAGCATGGAAACTTTCCAGCCACACTGGCTCGGTGTTACCCGTATGGACTACTTAGACCAGGATGAAAGGCCCCTTTCACCTTGCAGCGCGAATGTTGATTGGCAAATTCTAAAGGCTCGGTAAAACATTAATAAAGTTTCCCCCTCGCGGTTGGTTACTCCCACTTTCCCTAACAGGTGTTCAAAAGAATGTGCTGAGTTGGAACCTATTGGCCATCTGGAGGGGCATTTGAAACTCTTTACAATTTGTTTCTTTTGAATATTTGTCTTTTTTTTTTACATTATTTTGTCTCCATATGTCTTTCTAGAGTGCCATTATACTTTTTTCAACCGGTAGTATTGCAGGCGTAACCGAGAAAGCCAAGCCAAGTCATAGCGCCACTTAACACTACACGAAAGTAGCCCGATTTTGGGCCGATTGTTGGCTCGTTGCTGATTTTGAGTTATCTTGACACATTGCAGCCCGTGTAATGATTGGTCATTTGGTGACTCTGAGGCTTCATGACCACCAAGACGAAAGTCTGGCATGACAGAAATTTTGTACGTCTTGCTGCATTATCAGCCGTTTCTCCTCACGAGGGTCGCAGGCGTGCTAGAGCCTATCCCAGCTATCTTCGGGCAGTAGGCGGGGCACACCCTGGATAGGTTGCCAGCCAATCGCAGGGCACACAAAGACGAACACCCAGAATGTCCAATCATTTATGTTTTTGGAATGTGGGAGGAAACCGGAGTACCCGGAGGAAACCCACGCAGGCACGGGGAGAACATGGAAATTCCACACGCGGCATATAAAATCCGGCCTAGCGCGCTACATTGGACCTCAGGCTAAATCTCATCGACGCGCTGTCATGGCCGCCCACAGTGCACCTTGGTTGAACGCACACGTGCTGACCGCCTGCTGAACTGAGTCGAGGTGGGCGGAAGGGAAATGAGCCCAAAATTCTCCCAGCGTGGCAGCCGGCCATCGAGAAAACTGCTCGGCCACCGAGGACTGCATCTCTGGCGGTCCTCAAAGTGTTAATTTTAAATGAAAGTGAACAAAAAAATTTACAACAATATAAACCACAGTATTTAGAAAATAAAACATTAACAAGGTTTATTCATTCAATTTTTTTCAAGCTCGGCGGGCCGGATTAAAATGTTTAACGGGCCGCATGTGGCCCCCGGGCCGTAGTTTGCCCACACCTGCAATACGACAATAATCCAGTTCCATGCGAGGCAATTTTGCATCGTTAATTATAAATGGCTCTCCTGCTCTAACAAAGGACAGCTAAACTAAATACATCCTCTTTCCTTCACTCTCGATTGGTTAATTCTCCCGTCATTAATTTTGCAGATGTTGCAAACGTAAAAAGGCCAACATGTTTAATCGTCTTTCCATGCCTTTAAATATTAATATGTTTTCATGGTCTTGGTGCAACGCAGCATGACTTGTTGGGCTCTTTGTGATAGATAATTAACTTATCTTAGCTGAGTTGTGTTACCCGGCAGTCTGGCTCCGATTGGGAAATATTGTAAGCCTTGAAAAGTGAAGAGTTGATTACAGCCTTTTTACTGACTCGGGTTGTGTCCTTCTCAAACGGGTCATTTAGACAAACAAATCTTTTGAGTGCATGAAATGATTCGTCAGTCTTTCCTCCAGTCATTCTGCAGAACCAACTATGTAATTAGGGGCTTTACCAGAGACACAGTAAAAAAAAAAAAAAATCTTGCTTTAGCTGGATGTCTTACATTTTATAAGACAGGTGATTGACTGTATCTGTTAATCAACGCGACAAGCAGGTTGACGTCAAGGAAATTTCCCGCTTCTCATAGATAAAATACTTTGACAAATTATCTCAAGAATGTAATTCAGCGGTTACCGTGCAAACTATTATCATAAGTGACTATAAACCCTTGACAGATTTCCAACTCAGGTAGCGAGCAGTAAGTTGTGCAGGCCAAGGACATAAAAAAACAAACACACTGTTGTGATGTGTACTGACTTGCCAAAGTAAATAATTTTCAAATAAAGATGACATTTAATAGTGCTATTTCAGCAGAACCAAATGTTGACATTTGGATACGTTTTTGGGTACATGACTAAACTGCATAGAAGCAAAAACACAATGCAATTCATGCATGATTTAAAATCGCTCTTTGAGTATATTGAACAATATTAGATAGTCCCCATTATTGATTTGGCAGATTTCTCAAATCGCTGTGGTTCTCGGGATTTGTTTTCTTTTCATAGGAGAGTATACCTCCGGATTGGGAATAGACGACAGAGGAAAGCACAAAGGGAAAAAAAATAAAAGCAGATATTTGAACATGAACTTTACTGTAAAAATTACAGTGTGCCAAAGCATTTGCAACTTGTTCAAATAAACGAGACAGTGCTTTTTTATGTACACGTGACACGATATGAGATCAAACAAGTAGTTTTGACAATTTCCATTTAGATTTGAATTTAAACGTGCTAAGCGATTATGAAAAGCAGCAAAACACCGCCCCTTCCCAAGTATTTTTTTAAAACTTGCCTTGTGGGTATGCTGCTCTCTGCTGGACCAAGTAGAACACACCGACTGCCACGATCCAACGATCAAGAGGTTGCCAACTTGATGACGCTTGTTCTCCAAAAACGGACAAACGACGTTAACTTCCCAATTTCGACCACCGATAGCTCGTTAAACATGATTTAAAATTCATTTCAGTTAACAATTAAACTGATAAAATAATTAAGTGAGATGGAAAACGCAGACTGAAAGAGGGACGAAATGGGGGGGAAGGCAAACATGTTAGCATAGACATTTATATATAAAAAACTCCTTGAGTGGGTTGGCACGCTGCAATACGTCAGCAAGAACGCCATGTTTGATGTGGCAATCTGCCCGTTTAATTGATGCTAGTCAAAGGAGTAGTTGCTAGTTAAGTTGTGTTACACGTTAGACTATCTCAACCATATTTTTTTTTAGAAAAGTTACATCAGCGCTAGAGTAATCATTATAATTATTAATATTTCATAACCAAGTTACAGCTTCTTTGTATTGAAAATAATTTTATTGAGAACCTGAAATTAGGTAAATGCCAATTTTAAAACCACTCTACACTCAAAGTCACATTGTCATGGCTCAAATCCATTGTGGACAATGCACAAATGTGATATAAATCAGAAACGGCAGGGAAATAAATATAATTTCTTATTTTTCAGAGAGTTTATTTTAATATGCATCTATATACATTAACATTTACATTTACAATGCACTGAAAGCAAGAGGTACAATCTCATGTAACACTTAAGGTCTGGCAGAAAATAAGAAAAAAAATTAGAGAACAATTTAAATGAAGAAATATACCTTCAGATCAGATCACGACAACACTTGACTCAAACTCCAGTTTTCTTTCATTTTAGTTGTACTCTGGGATAATAAATAGTTTAGAACACAATATAATGTTGTTGAAAGCCAATGTATGTTTATCAAGAAACCTCTGAATGCTGACTAAATCTTCAAAGTAGGATCTGTTTTTTTGTTTAAATTAAGGAAAACATAAAGTGTATTAAAGAGTGATAATGATCCTTTGTCTTCATACCAGTACAAATGTGTTTAAATTATTAAGTGAAAAACCATCAGTGTTAGAACTGTGAGGAAGTGTGAAGCTTCAGATTTTGAATACTTGACATTGGCAGTTTATGTGGTGTAAATCAAGTAAGATTTCAACCAGCATTATATTTACAGCGATAAAATGGCACAATAGTACATTCATAATTTACCTCTGCTGTTAAGAAACATTTTAAAAATACGAAGTAGTTGGAAACTATAAGAGCAGTGGGAAAAAAAAGGTCAATTCTTCTGTTGACATAAGAGTAGTACAATATTGTCTAACATTATAACAATTCTAATTCATCATCATCAGGCACATTTATCTTGAAATACAAATTGCACTTAATGCAACTGGAGGAAATAAAGTGGCACTTTATAAACAATTTTTTTTCTCAATTTCAAAAATCTAAAAAAGCAAAATCGGTTGCTGAGGACCAGTCACTACATAAAGTATATGATTAGCCTACTTCACAATATATACTCAGAATAAGCTTTACTTAGAAATAGTGAAATGGACCCCCCCACCCCCATCCAATTTAAAAAAACTATTGAGATTTAATTTTTTTTTTGCAGTGACACCACAAGAGGCACAACAGGAGCCAGGCTTCTGGTGCACAGGAACACGAGCCGCATTCCACAATCCAATGGCACATCACTTTCAAAGGTAGAAAAATACAATCCGGGTGGACAGACGGAGATAAAACCGTTTTGGCTGTCAAAGGACAAAACGTGAATACAATTAAATGTTATGCTGTCGTAGCTGCTCCTGAAGAGTGGACACTCATGTGAAGACTTGGCACATTGAGAAAAAAAAAAAAAGTATGCACAAGATCCAACGCTGAGCAAGATATTGAATCTCTCACTTTTATCGCTTTACAGGGTGGTTGTTTTAGCGGTGAGTTCTCTGTTGAGATAACCTTCCATGAGACTGATGTTGTGATTTTGTAGATATGGATGCAGGGTGTGTGCTGAGATAAGAGATAAATAGATCAGGTTCCAGTGACTGTTTTTTATACAAAGCTGGTGCTATAAAACGGTCGCCTCTTCAATGGCGTTGACCCATCTGGAACACAAAAAGTCAAAATAAGACTTAAGGGGGAGTAGAACTGCAAAGATAAACAAGAAACTAATGTTAAAAAAAGGAAAAAACACAGTCGACATGGCATAAAATAGCACAAAAACAAAATTAAAGTGTTGGATTTTTTTTTCCCTCCCTCTGGACATTGCAATCACGAGCCATCAGTAGCCGTGCCAGGTTTGATTCATTTGACTTCATTCCCACTTTCAAGATAAAAGTCACGTCAGGGACGAGGACGCTGACCTGCGCGCTGTGTGATGATCATCAGCCCTGAAGGTGTAGTACAGGGTTTTCTTGTGGTAGAGATGGAACACGTTGCCACTCTCATCTCCCTCGGGCCTCTCAGTCAGTTTGACGGTGAAGCCTTGCAGAGGTAGACTCTCGGAAGCCACTTCATCCTGAAGAAATGTCCAGGGATGAACGTGAAATCAACTTCAAAAGATATTCAGATAATGTAGAAAGAACAGCGAGGGCAAAGAGAGTCCCTTACAAAGTCACAGAGAGTGTTCAGAAGGATTTCTTGTGAGATGTGAAAAAAAAATGCATTCAGTCGATGAAGGACAAGAGTGGGTGGTCATGTGTGTGTGTGTGCGTGTGGGGGTGTGTGTGTGTGTGTTTTGGGGCTGGTGTGGGAGACTCTGTGCCCCCTCACCTCACTGGCTGTGAAGGTGTAGAGCACCTTGTCTTTGAGGAGGAACCACAGCCGCTTCCATTTCCTCTTGCTCTTCTTTCGCCGCTGTAAGATGCCGCTCATGGTGGAGCCCTCCACCCCAAGAGGCAACTGATAAAAAAATCAATCGTGCGGAATGTTAGAAGACGTGCAAAATGGAGCACAATCTGCCATCCTGGAGGTCAGCTATTGCCAACCACTGAGTCTGACAGATCACCAGGTGGGGAAATTATTTATTTTCTCTTAATTGGTCTGAAAAAAAAAAAGGTTAAAATTGCAGTGTGTGTATTTCAATTCTTGCAAATATCAGGTTGGCGTTTTCACTAAACAAGATTAGTTGTCAAGGAGATTATGTAATTTTGTGAGTGACTAGAGAAGTGGTTGTCATTAATTTGTATACAGTACAATATACTTAATGTGACATTTTTCTTTGGTGGTGTGCGGTGAGATTTTTCAAATGCAAAAAAATAATATGGCTCAAGACGGATTTGGACTGCACAGTAAATTAGTGACCTCTAGTGGTAAAACCTTGTCAATGCATCCTACACATATTATAGATGCCATACAATCCACCAGCTGTTCCACGGGCGAAGCAGGTCCCTGATGGTCTAGTGGTTAGGATTCGGCGCTCTCACCGCCGCGGCCCGGGTTCGATTCCCGGTCAGGGAACACCTTTTGTTTTCTTACCCAAAGTCAGCCCGGATGTACCCCATGAGGACATGTGGTACACAAATTTCAATGGGTGAACTTCAGCACAACCTGCATGAATGTACCACACCTGATTGAGGGATGCCGTGCTCTTCCTGCTTTTCCAAAGACTCGGCGTAGGTAGGCTTTGGAAGACGGCAGAGAGGGGACGACTGGCCCGATGAGTCGGCGGACTTGAGTTGCCGCACGCCCCTGACACACTGCCACCTATAATCAAAAACAACACAACTTTGAAATAACAACAAACCAATTTATTGTATGTCCCGACACGCAGATACGTAAGCGTCACCTCTTTTCCTGAGCTCGGCATAACAGTGGTCACACACTTTGGCCACTCTGTCTTTGAGGTACTTAAGCGGGTATCTATTCCTGGAACAAGATCGGCACACTACCTGCAGGACCACAATACAAAGTACATTTACACATTATGACCCATGTGAAATTAAACAAACAAATCGTGAAAAAAATCCAAAACGTAACAACAACTAGTCAATGAAGGCTCGCTAGCAAGTTACAGAGCTGCAGCAATTCTGACCTTGCCACAGGCATTGCAGTGGTGCCGTCGAAGAGTGAGGCTGAAGTCAGAGGTGCAGTTCATACACATCATCACATGAGACACCGGGACCAGAACGGGAGCAGCTTCACCCAAAGCCATCCACAGTTTCTCACAGGCCTGTTAGCACGCAGATTGAATGAAAAACTACAGAAATCCATAAGCTACTCAGCAGTTCATAAAACAACCCCAAGGGGGCAGCTCTTTTCTAATACGCATTTTTTATATATTGCATGCAGAGCAAATATTAATGCCCACAAATAAACTAACAGTTATATGCCATATTGTCATTGGGCTTTGGTTGCACCCATGATTGAGCTCCAACAATTCTGCCTAGCAACAAGTGTGACGCCATCAATGCATACAACATTACCATCGCCAGGTAAAAAGGGTAAGATTTCTGACAGTTATTCAGTTATTTTAACCAACCCACTTTGCATTCAATATTGTTGTAACGAATCACGCGCAACTTATTTGGTCTCACCTCATTACAGGGTCCTCCAAATGTACAGAGTCCAGCAGCGTGGTCCGCAATGGCTCGACTCAATGTGTGGAACCATTCCTCCCTCTCTCCAACTGAGCTGAAAAATGGCAAAAAAATAAAAATAAAAATAAAAAAAAAAGAAGACAATGTTTCATGATTTTTAACATTGGTAAAAAGTGTTAAACTTGCTTATAATTTTCTGTAATGTACATTTGCGCTCCAACACGCTCACACAAAAAAACTACAATTACAATAAATTAAATCAACATTTGCAAGACAATCAAAACCAAGCATTAGAATACAGATACAGATTTTTTCGTAATTGTGTTTCAGACTGTGAGTTTTATTTACCTGGCAGAGAGTGTAATGGTGATATCGGACACTTCAATCTTAAGGCAGTTTAGCACGTTGTCGAGAACAGGTTTGCTCACCTGTATCGTTGCATGGAAGGGAAATTGTTTTTATCAGCCATCGTATGACATTGTGTTTCGCAATACAAATAAACGTACCTTCATTGCAGACAGGGATAACGTGTTCTTAAGCCTGTATTTTCCATCCTGCTGCGGGTAGGTGTACAGCATAATATCGTTCATCTGATGGAGAACACAGAAAGAGAGCCCCGTCGTAGTTTGTTAAAATTGAGCTAATAAGGACAAATGTTCCCAATGCACTGCACTGTTGGTCAATGACGGTGGCAAAGATAGTTTCCAATGTTGCAGTGCCCCCCAATCACCACAAGAGGGCGACATAGCCACACAGATATAAAAAAAAAAAAATAAAAATCAATAAACTAGTGAGAATCTTTTTTTTTTGTGGTTTTGCCAAATAATTTCTGGTCCTTGCTACATGCATACGCATTAATTTATTTCCTTTCCCAGCGTTCACTCAACTCTGCAACGACTAAGTGCACAGCAAAATAAGGCAATCGAGGCGTTTATTTGCACGGAAGAGCAGAGTATTGTTATTCCCTGAACACACCAAGCGTCCATTGTGTTGTGCATGGGAGGTATTTCATTTCTCCCCCCTCGAAAAAAAAAAAAAAAGAGATGACATAATTGGTCACACCTAATGTGCGTTCTAAACATCCGCTGGGGCCATAAAGACAGCATCCAGGAATTCTCCACCCTGTGCTGGGTTCTGGGCCTCCCCTTGCTCTCCCAGCATTCTCACCCTGTGCTGTGAAGCAGGCTTGGGTGGGACAGGCCACCTTCAACACAGCACAACAAACAAACACGCCAGGGAAAATGTTGCCCTGGCTGGCCGCCTTTCCAACAAAACAATACACGATAGCCAATCCTGACTCAAGCGTGTGAACTCTGGGCCGCATGCTTCACCTTAGCTGCTCATTTAGTCAAAGAAGGACTTCAAACACCTCATCTACCGGCGCCGTCGCATTGATCTTTCACCTTTTTTATCCCAATCAAAACTCAAGTTGGTCAGATGTGACCGGCCACATCATTTTGTTTTTCCTGCAAAAACAAATCATATACCGGTATGGCAATTTGGAACAGTATTGTGGTGCTCAGGTCAAGTCAAGCGTAAAGTAAAGTCAGATCGAACTGTGTGCTCGGGTGGAGTTGTCTTTCTTTTGATATTTTTGAATAGGCACACAGTTGAAGATGGGCAGTTGCGCCATTGTGGGAGTGAAAATAACGAACTAGCGACAGGCATAGTGAAGCAGCTCCTAACAATCCCCCCAGGAGAGTCACGAGCACGGTCTACAGAACTGATTCATTGGATGAATGCAGGAGATAGATGTGTGCAAAGCACGATTATAAAAAAATTGCAAAAAGAGCGCCCCTCGCAGATGATGGAAGGTGGGCCGCTGCACTGTAATTAAATCCACCAAAATCACGTTACGCCACAACTTAGACCCGCTCCTAAAGATTAGCCTACTTCCAGTCACCAAATTGTAAGGTGCGCCCAGCCTGGCACAGCGCGGTTAGCCAAATTCCCAAACACAGTAAACTACACATTCCAAGGCACAAAAATCAAGATGCGCCATTTTTTTTTTTACCAGCACCACCACATGAGCTGCCTACAAAAAAAAGATGCCATTTGATTTTTGTAAAAATATGCACCAAAATTGCAAATTGTCTCCACTTTAAATCCAGTTGAGAAATTGCAAGCATTTTTCATGACCAAAGCTTGTTTTAAAAATGAATTGAACAAAAGGTGATGTATATTTTTTTTAAAGACTTCTGATTTCAGCAGAACTTATCTATTAACTTGTTGTCTATATGTCTGTGTCATGATATCATGAGGCAATCACATCTTCGGTTTCACGGTCATAACAGTGTTCGAATGGAAATCATAACTCCATAGTGGCTCTTCATAAAAAATAAAAAAATAAGACTTTCCGTTATGGTCGGCAGCTATCTTGATTAAAACGGGTGAGGGCGCATGTACGTGACATATGAATGAATATCATTCAAATGACGTTTGAGCAACCTGGTCTGAGGTAAACAGTAAACAATGTTTCTTCAGTGCGACTTGGCATAAAACAGAACTAATGACTTACGAAACAATCGAGTGAGCGTCTCTATTTCATGTGATGTGTTTGTCTAACGCCCCACACCCCTTCAAACTCTTCAACCTTCCCCTCCCTGCATTCTACAGGCTGTCTGGCCTTCACTTTGCTGTCAGTCCCCTCCCAATACACAGGAAGCCAGCATCCAATGACCCACACCAAACATCCTGTAAGGAAGCGGGGCCCTGGAAAACAAGTCCTGAGAAGGGAGGAGAGTGGAGAGGGAGGCCCCTGCTGGTGGGTGTGGTGCCCAGTAGAGAGTTTACAACTTTGGCCATATGCCCTGTCATAGTCGCAGACGAACCTCCGCCCCAAAGTCCCCCATAATTTTGTGGTTCATGCTAGCAGGTGCTTTTCACAAAAGTGTCAAAAAGACCACATAGCATATTTTAGCTTAACAACAGAGAACGCCATTTTTATTATCAATTTTTCCACATCATGCACCTGGCCGCAGAAGAGCTTTGGAGGCCCAGAAGCATACGGACGCGTACATGTGAATGCAGTGTCAAGTCGGCTGTGTTCACACCCACAACGGCGCAAAAGGCCCTTTTTAAAAATGCGTTTTGTCGCTCCGGCTTGCACGGTTCTACTTATTCATGCTTTTTTTAGATTAGAGGCACATTGTGCGTTCTAAATTTATAATTGCTCAGAATGATGTAGATTATGATATTACCACAAGATTGCACTTCTACTCAATTGTCAGGAACAAAAATATTTGACAAAAACTATATATATAATTTCATCTTCTTCTTCTTTCATTAGTTTTTGCAACGGATGCAACTAATGTAATTTCCAACCAGAAGCTCGCTAGAGGGAGTTCTTGAACTCAAAGTCATTCTAATGATAAATCCTGTAAACAATACAAGTTAAAGTGAGATTCAAGAACCAATTTGTTCTCAACAACTGTTTGTAAATAGTGCATGAACAAGAATTTGGGATGGGATGAGAGGCTCTGGAGGAAAACACAACCGCTGTTTGAAAGTTTGATGAAACAATGCCAACTTTAAAAAGCCCTGTTCAATATTTATGCCCAGTTAGCGCAACAAAACAAAACAATAATAACAATAACTCAAATGAGAAGCGAGCAAAGCAGCCAGCGTCGCTTGGCCTGATCACAACATCACTAAATCTCACTAATTAACACACTGCATCTTGTTAAACGCCACCGTGTGTAGTTGCCAAGCAACCTGCAAGCAAAGATACATCGCACTCTATCAGGAAATAGCCATGCACATACTGTAGTTCTCTAAAAAACTGCAAATTGTCTTTTTACACAATTGTGATGAGGTGTTAATTAGCTCGCTTTGAGTTGAGCAGGGGTGGGCAAACTTTTTGATTGGCGGGCCAAAATGGGTTTTAAAATTTGACAGAGGGGCCGGACCAGGAGCAGATGGATGGAGTGTTTTGGTAACCTCACCTCATCGGAGAAAAAAACCCAAAACATTTCATTTTAAATGAAAGTGAACAAAAGCATGACAACAATATATGTCTTTGACATACCACAGTATTTAAAAAATAAAACATGAACAAGGTTTATTCATTTAATTTTTTTTCAAGATCAGCGGGCCGGATTAAAACGTTTAACGGGCCGCATGTGGCCCCGGACCGTAGTTTGCCCACGTCTGGAGTATAGCCAAGCTGGGACCACGGCTCTTGTTTTCCCACTAGACCTCGACTAAGTGATAGCAACCGGGAAAAGGTTATTTCCAAAGCCGTGTGATGAAGTTTGAGAAGAATTACCAGAAAAAGGTGCCGGGGCTGTCTGCTTTTCCTCGAGACCTTCATGAGTGTTCCCTCTTTGACAAACATCTGTCGACAGAATTATTGTCGACGCATTAGATGAAACAAAAAAATAAAAAAACATGCTTTTGGGTTCTGGTGGTAAATATGCACAGCAACTGAGTTTTGCTCACCCGGCCTGCCTTCAGGAGGTCCCTCTTTCCTTTCATGCTGTATTCTATGTGGACCATACGCAGCAGGTTCTCCTAGGAGATTGGAGTGAGCAAAAAACATGGTGTGTGAATACCCAAAGAGGAGGAATAGAATCAAACTGCCCTTGTTTGTTTGTGAATGAAAGAGAGGGAGGCGGAAAGGGATGCGATAGGGATGACTGAATAAGACCCGACACTGTCCGTCAGTCTATGTGTTGTGAGAGTGATAATGTGGTACGATAAACAGAGGAGGCGAGTCAACGGGAGCGACGCAGCGATGTTGGCAGTGAGAAATCAGTGAGACACAACAGGAGGAGGATTTTGAATTATCTCCATAAAAAGCTCATGTTTGAGGGAGGCTGTAAATCGTGTTCAACTCTTTGTAAAGATACGCCTGGGACCTTATGGAGGAATCAACTTCATCTTGCCTTAGATGTGTTTACGCTCCCTGCTCGATGTTCATAAAAGTATGACTTTTTCAATGAATATGCAAATCCAAGACGTACAACGCGTGGCAGATTTTAGTACTTGAATGTAACAAACAGACAAATAATGACAAAAAATGTCATTTTTAAGAAGTGCGGCCACTCGGAAAAGAAAACAAAACTATAGAAAAATATATTTCCTGAGAAAAAGTTGCCATTTTATGTAGGAAGAAAATCAGAATTGCATTTTGTGACCAGAACAGGGAAGAGGTTTGGTCAAAGTTATATGTTTAAAATAAAAAAAATAAAAATGCAAATTTGTTTAAAAGAGCTTTCCTCGCTGTGTAATCTGTTGCATGCAAATGGCGCTTACCCCCTGTTTCAAATTATCATTGGCCTGGTCCGCCAGCTCTGACACAATCACCAAGGCAGCTGCAACGCAAACACAAAAACAAAGTAGAGATGTCACTGACTTCATTTAAGCTGCATCTCAAAAAGTAAGCCTCGCCACATATCTTCAGAAACAGAAATAATTACGTCTTAATATCGCAGCTTTACCTTGTGTATCCTCATATTCTTTAGAATCAGGTGACAGGTTGTTTAGGTAATCTGTGGGGGTCATCAAACAAAAAAAAAAAAATCCAAGATATGATTAGGATCCATATATTGTACATCTGGAAATTTGCGTTCAATGGGGCTCGGTTAAAAGTACAAACATGCTGCAAAAATTACCTGTGAGAAGCATGCGATACTGCAGCACTCTCACTATGACCTGCAGCAGCTGATGTTTCAGTGGAACTTCAGCATCTTCTGGACCTTTCCTCTGCAAAATTAAAAAAAAAAAATAAATAAAATTTTTTTTTTTTTAATTATTGATGATCAACATTAACTCATACCGAAAACAAAGAACATCAATCAGCCATTTATGGAAAAAATAAAAATCTAAAAATACATTGCAATGACAGCTGCCTAAAATGTCTAATGACCGCTTTTGAGGTACCCAAAAGCAAGGCACCGCCCATCTCAGCTCAGAGGCACAAGCCCCGTTCATACGCAACACACCTCTTTCGCATGTGTGTGGTCTGCTTCTTTGTGTCATGAAGCGCAACAACTATATACCGCTCCATGTACATCGGATTGAACCCGATGGCACTGAAATTAGCACAAGGAAGTCTAAAGCAGGGGTGTCAAATTCATTTTCGCTCAGGGGCCACATGGAGGAAAATCTATAACAAAGTGGCACGCTCCAGTAAAATCATGATCCATAACATAAAACAATTGGCATCATTATTACGCAGATTATCGCTATTTGCATGCTGTCATGCCGTTACCAGTAGTTCAATGTGTCATATTTAACACATTTATGTAGTACTTTGTTTTGGGTTTTTTTTTTTTCCAATAAAACCAAAACCATTTTTACACTTCACCAAATCTTCTTGGGGGCCAGATTAAAACAGTTTGCAGTCCTGATCTGGCCCCCGGGCCGTATGTTTGACACCACTGGTCCAAATTTTTTTTTCTTTATTTTTTTTTTTATAATCATATTAGGCAGCTAACACTCTGAAATAAAAGTTGAATGGTTTCCTAATTAATATCAAACCTAAAACCTGTCTGTTTATTGTTTTATTGTGACGAAATTAAAAAAAAGGTCAATGACAAAGTTTCATACATTTCTGTAAAAAATAAAATATAACAAAGAAAATACCAACTCAGCAAATTATTACACTTGGCCCCCCACATGCCTTGCAAAAAAGCTTGCATGTCTACAAAAGCATGAAGGTTAACCTCTCCAGTGTAAGGCAGAGCGAGGTCACAAGTGACCGAGGCAATTGTGTCGACCAAGGTGACCTTCGCATCTTTACGTGAGACCAAAAAAAAAAAAAAAGAAAATCCCATTCTTTTTCTCTGATGACTGATTTGCAGGAGAAAGGGTGCAGAAAACGCACACAATCAAGAGCGTATTGGAAAATCAATCAGTCTAATTGTCTCTGACAGGTATTTACACCCTAAGGGGTCGAAACCCCCCCCCCACACACACACACAATCCCTTTTTTTTTATCTTTGCTCTTCTCTCCTCCTACCTTCCTGAGCACCACACTGGGAATAAATTTTTTTTTTAAAAAAACTGAAAAGCGAATAGTTAACCCACTTTCCACTAAGCATCTGCTCTCCTCATGTGTTGCATGTAAATTGTCATCCAATTGACACTTCTTCAGAGGATGTGAGTCGCCGATGCGTGCCAGAGATGATAATTAGCGTTTGGCTTGTTTGGGTTGGTGAGCCAGAAAAGAAGAAGAAGAGCGATGTTTTCACGCTGTGACGCGGACGCACAGACACCCGGCGCAAAAACAAGCACGGCCAAACAAGCGCACCTTTCACGGCCAGCTGATTTGCTGTCTGCACACACAAAACCGATCTAATTGGGGAGTTGTAAAGGAGTCTGCTCCCCTAATTACTTTCTGTCCGCCTCATTGCCCGGCTAGCTTGACGAGCGAGGGATTCACTCCATGGCTTTCCTTCCACCTGCGGCAATGCTCTCAATGCCACCTTGGCCTTCTCGCACGTGACAAAAACAGACGGGCTTTTCGCAACCCTAGCGGCGCACCGGCTCGGTCATCTAAAAATAGATTCATAAAAGCAGCTTCACGAAATCCATTACAATGGCGTCGGCCCGTGGTGGCCAATGTTTATAGATGGTGCGTCAAGCGGGGACCTCGCTGTGGAGAGGAGGCGCTAATCCTGTAAGGGGCTAACTCTGATCTGATCAGGGTCTCGGGCTACTTCATCACTGTCAACACATCCGCAACACTTCGATTACTGGGCTTCGCCTTACTTACATCAACGAACAACCAAAAATGTCGAGAAAGGTGCAACAAGGAACACTTGGAACTGTCACAAGTGTGGCGATGAACGAAAACAACAAATTGTTTATAGAACGTTGTCCCTCTCGCTACCCCGTGGTAGGTCCAATGCATCCTTCCCATCCTTCCTTGCTCTCCCACTGTGCTCCTTCTCCCTCATTACGGAAGGGTCACACTCTTCACGCGAGTCCCAAGGCGATGCTTTGACGCAGCGTGGCATCTATCACGATGTTCTACAAAAACACAATGGCCTCTCAAGGCGGGTGGGTGGGCACAAAAATCTTGCGGCTTACGTACAATGAGGGAAAATGCATTTGTGACAGAACGATATGCTTTTTTTCAGGGCTGATACTGATACCGATTATTAGTAGTCATGGAGGCCGATAATATTTGAAGCCGATATTCATTTATTGATGAAGGGGGTCAAATGGTGTCAAAATTGACTTAGTTTAGATGCCTTTAAGCACATGTTTAATAAATAAACAACTTTAGTAATCTACAACATGTTAATTTTTTTTTTTTAGATCCTAGAAAAATGGACAACTTGGTTTTAAAAGTCGAACAATAAGTGCACGGATCTCCCGGGCTCAGCTGCATGTCTTATTGTTCAATGAAAACAAAGTTTACAACGGCAAATAGGAGTAAGTCTGTTGCCTCCCGTAGTGCGTGTGACTCGAGGTGAAAAAGCAAACAGGCATCTTACTGCTGATTGGCTGCTACCCGCTGCTACAAGGAACCAATCAGATGATGCTGTGGGTGGGCTAATCTGCTTCTGCAGGCAGGGTCACCAGCACAGCACAGAGTGAGAGGTGTGCTGCAGCGAACCAGCTTTTAATTTAACGGCCTTGAAAGTTAAAAAAAAAAGCAGATGCTGATAAACTGCAAAATGCCACCTATTGGCCGGGATAATCGGCCGGCCGACAATCGGTCTGTCAATAAAATGCAATATACAACTGTGCATACATGGTGCAATAAAACATGCCTCCGGGTAAGCCCCCCCTCTCCCATTTCCCCACACATCATCTCTCAGTGCAATAAAAAAAAAAAAAACGTCCTTTGAGAAGTCTTTTCATGCATTCACCCTTCTCTGTAGATCACTTGGTTTACTGCAAGTGCCAATTAGTGTAACTCAACTTCATGAGGCCAAAAAAATGAAGTGGCCCATTAGGCCCAACTTTTATGGAGGTTATCAGGAGACAAGGCCTCGGCTGACATCAACCAGGTGTTAAAAACATACCGCAAGATCCCAAGGATCAGCGCTTATCATATTTACAATTTTTCTAAAATAAATAAATAAAGTGTTCATTTCACCCTTCTTGTTATGGAGATTACATCGTCCAGCATCGAGGAGGTAGAAAGTTTTTTTTTTCTTTTCCTTGGGGAAGGGGCAGCTGCTGTTAAATATTCATGAGTGAAAACAGTTGGTGCATTGTCCACTTTCTCCGCAAACTAGAAATACTTGGAAGCACTGTGTCAACAAACATCCATTAAATCAAAGTACGTGGAGGTAGTAACGTGAGCAGCTGAATGCAGTGCGCACATCCGAAACAGAGAATCTATTTTGCAGGCCGGCGCACAGCTGCATGGAAATGAGAATCTGATGTGGTTATCTTTTGTCGCTATCTTAATATCCTGCCTTTTTATTAAATGCCGTCAACGTTTCCATTAACACTCGTGTGCACATTTACTTTCAAAAATGTGCTGAAGGAGTGAGTCAGGGAAATAGAATACATTGGATGTAAATGAGTGACAAGCTGATGACTTCCTTTTACCTGAACCTTTGTTGTGCGGTTCTTGAAAAATAAAGACACAAAAAAATGATTTGGCTGAGGAGTAGATATAGAAACTGTGAAATGTCAGTCCCATAGAGAGGAGCAAGACAAGAAAGAAAATTTAAGGTCAAGCCTGTTGGATAGGAAGTGAGCAGATTGACGGCTCAAAGCAAGGTGTCCTTTCACAAATATGGAAATTGCCTATGAGCTTGGTGAAATGTTTGATTAGAACATGTGCCGCACAATCGCCGGCTCGGGGTTGGGATCTCAGCTCCGTTTTTTTCCACGTTACTCCTTCGCTTCCTCACACTTTTACAAAAACATGCACGTGCATTTGAGCATGTGATGGGCGGTCAAGGCCTTCAAGGCCTTCTCTGCTGGCCTAACATAACAAAAAAGAATCAGGAAATCATGATTATATTTCTAAAAGTTCATTTTAAATTTAATTTTAAATGAAAAGTGTGGATTTGATTGCAGATACACTTGCAAGGCCATTTTCAAGACGGACCTTTCAAGAGAAGCTAGCTCTCAAAAAAAAACAATCAAATCTGATTGTATGATTTTTCCTTCGCAACAACGTGTTCACTCACAGCACATTTAGGACGTTACCTCAAATTTCTTGACAGTGCCGGCAAAGGTTGGATTGAGTTTGCAGCTTTCCTCCAGTAACGACATGCTGCGATCATACTCCGAGATGAAGGTATCAAACACGCTGAAGTCGTCACGATGTGACAAAATCACATCCGCCACTCTCTGGCCTTCCTCCCTAGATACGAGATGACATTGAAATCTACCTAAAAAAAAAAACGCAGTATTAAGTGCCTTAGTTCATGTTTATGGTGCTGCTTACCAGTGATCAATGCGCTCCTCCAGTTCAGCGAGAATGTTGCTGTGGAGAGTCAAGACCTGAGGTAGGACACCCAATATCTCCTCAAACCTCTGATCGTCCAGGAGCGGACCCCCGTCCTCGGCCACGTCCTCGGCCACTGCTGACCTGAAGTCCTTCATAAGATGAAAGTGCAAATAAAAATCATGATAAGTTTAGAAAAAGATGATATCCACTCGGGATGTAACGATTCACTCAAGCCCCGATTCTCAGTTCCCAGTTTTTTCCAAAATGCAAAACTAATTTTATAACTAAAATGGGTTTTTATTCTAACATCTGCAATTTGTCCTTGTTACAATGGGTAACTTTTTGTAACTTTGCAAAAAAATGTTTTTTTTGTCTGTTTAATCGCATTTTTCTCTTATCAGTGTTATGTTAGTGCAATAAAGTTAACATAAAAATAAAAAAAAATGTAAAATAGATGTGACTTTTATCATTACAAATCCTCCATATCAATTATTTTATTTTTTTACACTCATACATATTTTAAGAAATTTAAATCGATTTTAAATCTATTTTCGATTAATCGTTACATTAATCGATACACCTGTAATTTTTTTTTATAAAAAAAAAAAGATGCATAAATAAAAAACTGCCTATCTGAAGGCCAATCAAACCCGTGTATGACTGCAAAATCTACATTCGACTATGCAGAAGTCCCAAATGTGGCCAGTGAATATTAAAGAATGCGCTTTGAAAAGGAAAGGAAAATGGGAAGAAGGTCCAGCCTTCCTAAACATCCTTCCTGCTGCCCTCCCTTCACGTTGGGCTCTGTCCAGGCATTCAGGAAAAGGAGGAACTGTCTGGATAAGACATACCACCAGGTGCTGTTGCATAATGGCCTTGGTGACACAGTATTGTTTTGCACTGACGATTGAATCTACTGTATGTTCAGTTTTGCTGTGCAAAAGAACATAAAGTTCCCTGACGTCCTGGGAATTCAGGTTAAGAAACAATACGTTGCTAAATCTTGTATGAAGAACAAAGACAAGTAGGGGACCAAATGAAAGCAAGTATACCAGAAAATAAAAAGAGGCTGATGGACACTCTAAGTCTCTACCATCAATCGCAAAGCGGCAGTCTTTGTGTAAGGGATGGATTTTTGGAGCTTATCAAGTAGTTTTGTGTAAACTCCAGACAGAAACCAAATAAAGATGTTGGAGTTGGCCGCGAGATATTGTGCTGACATTTGGCACGACGAGCCGTTCGTCTTGCACAATCGAGTTAGCATTCATCACATCTGCTGCAGACAAGATCAGAAACATACTCAAACAGCTCCGGCTGACTCTGTCTCCTAGGTTACGTAAACACGCACGCACACACACACACGCTGTCGTCATGTTCATCATGCAAGGGAGGGTCAAGAAGCAACATCGGCGGCTTCGTGAGGAGCTTGTCATGCTTGGATGTCATAGAAATTGTCCAGAGGTCGTAGTTCACGAATAAAAACCAAAATAACGAGCCTCATATGTTGACATCGTTGTGCGAAAAATCCTTTAAAAGAGGAGCGCGGGCCTCCCTTCCTTTACGGAGACAGACCCTGGAAATTCTTTGTGCTCCTGTTATTCCTTATCAGACAATGGAACAATAGCTCATATGAGTGTTAAGACCCCCCCCCACCCCCCACCCAAAAAAACAAAAAAAGTATGTTGAGTCACTGTAATGCTTCAAAGCTGAATGACTCCATTTTATGCACTTCACTTGTTGGTACCCGACCACTTTAATTGCAAACAAGTCGTAACACCGTTACAGACGAATAACGCGTTAATGAGCCTTCAAGTTCCCCAGGAGAGCTTTCTTCGATTGTGATATGATGCAGTGGCGTCCCGTGCATTTCACACGCAGGCCTTCAGTGAAGTCCGACTTGAATAAATCCCCCTGGTAATACCATCATTTATGACACCACGGCTGGAGACACAGAACAGACGCCCGCACGTTTGTATCCGAAGGCCTCGGACGAATAACGCGCGCTATTGGTATTATGAAATCTGCCTGGCAACACGAGCGAGCTGAATACTGATTGGATAAAAACTCTAACCTACAAATTCAACACTAGGATATAATATGACATCAATGTGAAGAATATGATCATGACTTCTTGATTATGTTAGGCCAGCAGAGAAGTCCTTGATGGCCTTGACCGCCCGCCACTGATATGATGTGAAAATCCATGACGGAATTTTGGAATAAAGGAAAAGCGGGACTGTTTCTATATGCACCCTGCGGCTTTGTCATTAATGAGGTGCCTTGTATAAAATTTGCATTCTTTAAAGTTGAATGTCATCAAATTATATGACAGCTTTCATACTCACATCAGACGTTCATAAATCACTGCCCAGTGGCGTGTGTGAGAGATTCAGGCTAACCTTGTTCAAGGTTAAAAGGAACACGCTGACGGATGGCCTCCTCTGAGTTCAATGTCAAACTGTCAGAGATTTACAGCAGTCATTCATTGATATACTTTGGCTGAAAATATTTTCTCGTACCTCCTCGTTTTTGGTCAGGTGCTTCTAAATTGAGGTCCATGTTTCATTTTGAACTCCAAATGATCATTCATGACTTGGATTACTCACGTCTTGTCAATGTTCTCTTGACTCAATATAATTTCACCAATTTGTTCAAAATACTTTTGTTTAAGCTTTAGTCGGATCAGCCAAATCGCTCCCGGTTCTGTCGTCCTTCCAAAACAAAACATCACACTGGCACCGTTTTGTTTTTGGCAAATCTCTCTATCATGAATAAGTCACGCGAGCAATGGAGCTGCCTTGGCGTGCCGCTGTGCATGCGCGTTAGTGAGCTGGGGCTTTTTTCTTTTTTTTTTTTTTAACGAATAAAGTGAAGCTTCATTCAAATGAAGACCGCATGCTCCATCTTGAAGCGCCATGGCCACTTGTCCCTATACGTATTTTCATACAGCCTATCAAGTTAGTAAAGTTTAAAGGACAATAATATCAGAAGGCGCCTGTAAACACACTGCATCACTTCACAACAGAGCACACCAGAGCACAACATGTTAACTTTGTCAGGACCAGGAAGCAGATCTCACTGCAACAACATTGATAAACTTGAGCAGAGCTTTACAGCGGCGGGAGGAGGAGGAGGAGGAGACGCGGACCGAGGCTGGGGAGTAGACTCACATGATAAAATGTTATCAGTGAGAAAGTAGAATAGGAGGGCATGCAAGTTTTTACCTCTTGAAGGTACTTGAGGGCACTGACATGTCTGAAAAAAAAAGACAGAACAGACAAGATGAAGCGAGAATCCTCAGGGATTCGATGCAAATGTTGGGAGGTTGGAATGGAAGAAATTTCATGGATGTGCAAGACCGATACATTATGTTGAACGGCGAATCCACATTAGGGGATTTGTAAAGTGCAAAGCAGAGTGAGGAGGAGGTTGTTGCTCTAGATGCAGCCTGAGGGATTATTTTACACATGGGTGACATTACAGCCGGCAAAAAAAAACAAAAAAAAAACCTAAGGATGCATGTGTTTGGGTGTGATACTCACAGTCTTTCCGAATCGACAAGTTCCTTGGCGACATAGAACGCTCGGGATCGCCCATCCGTCTGGGTGAGAGCAGTGACAGGTGAATGAGCACAGTTAATGTTCAAAGGGCACTTATTGCGAAAAAGCATTAACAGCAGCGGCTATGCAGCAACCGAGGGGACTGATAGAAAAAAAAAGTACAGTTTTTTTTTTTAGCACTGCTGTCAGAATGAGACTGATTATTTCATTAAAGAGCAGCATAGACACGAGGGCCCTCTCAAAGATGGCATGTTTAAATACTGATGCATTATGTATGAGTGTGTGCGTGTGTGCGTGCGTGCGTGCGTGTGTGTGTGTGTTTAACCACTGTCCTTATAATGTGAGTTGGTTATCACAATGACTATTTTTGTCATGGCTTATTTAGCTCATTATCTATGTCCGCATAATTAAAATTTTTTTCAGGGTTGACTTTTGTGTTTTTTCAGGTTTTGAAGTGAAATTCTCCTGGACGAGACGACCCCCCAAAAAATCTTTAGGTACAAGTCCCGACTGTCTAGCATAAGCAGAAAGGGGTGTCCCTGTAATACATAAGCACGTGTGGTTTGGAAAAATCGTCCTTATAATGCATAGAAACGTGCGTGTGTGTGTGTGTGTGTAGGGGTGTGTGTGCACAGTGAAAACAATGATTTCGAGGCTAATAAAAAAGCCTCAACACATCACATACAAACTATTTAGTGGTTTACGGGCAAGGCTACTGTACTTTATCTGTTTTTCTGAAGAAGGGCACGTCCCAAATGATTTCCATTTGATTAAAACACATTTCAATTAAATATAATTATTCCTTGTGGTAGTTTATGTCTCAAAGGCCGTCTTCCACTGTCGTGTACTATAGATAGACTAACGGTTCGACAGGCAAATTAAAGTGCGCTATCATGAGTTTGTCCCGTGGCTCACTTGTCGATCGTAGCTTTGCTCAGCAGCCGCTTCTTCCTCTTCGGACGTCCGCCCGTGGTCCTCCTCAGCTGACCCAGCAGAGACTGAGCTCAGCGGGAAAGGTTCTGTGTAGGCACTGCAAAACCACGGGAGAGCCAAAGTACAACATTAAAACAGAGAATCAAGTGGGCAGCTGCGCTTGCTCGCGTGGCTTGAGTGGCTTCCTTTCACATTCGAAAAACGATAACAAATGTGCTTGGTTCATGAAAGATTCTAAGTTGTATTTACTCATGCTGGGTTTAAAAAAAATCGATATATCGATTTGAATCGATTTTCCTTTTCATAGCCCGATATCAATTCATAAAAACATTTATCGATACTTTCAATAAGGTCTTTTCCCGCCATATATTTACATCACTTCATGGGCCACGTGAGATTCTACGAAAAAGTAGTTTATAAAAAAAAAAAAGTCAGTGAAGTCAGTGGCAAAGAAGCATGAAGGCAGATGTATTTATTGAGTTGAACAGGTCATGTTCAATAAAACGTACTTGATTAATAAATTGGCTTCAATTTTTGATGTAAATGTGAATTTTTTTACTAAAGCACGTACAGTGTGAAATCCTTGATTGAATCGAAAATCAATCAAAATCAATCCGGAATCAAAAATCGAATCTAATCAATTTTGACAATTTTTTTTTTTGTCAATACCACGCCCTAGTCCTTTGGTGTGACTGTGAGTGAGCACGCTTCGTCGCTTAAATGTGCTGGCAACAACTCCAGGGTGTCGTCCACCTCTTGCCTCAGGTCAAATGGGATAGTCTCCAGCACACCTGCGACCCGAGTGAGGATAAGCGGAATAGGAGATAGATGGACGGATCGTGTGATCTGAGCATTTCCATTCTTCGTATGCAGCACAGCGCCACATTCTAATCCCCTTCCCAATTCGTCCTTTTATCGGTGAATATGCAGTGATAATCCTTCAGTGTCGCGGAGAAGGGCTCTCGGGGGTCACACTCTAGGTCAGTTTTCTAGTAATCGCTTAAATGCGACCTGGGGTTATTCTTGAAATTCTCTTAACCATTAACACCCACTTAGTGTGTTTGACCATATTCCCCGGACAAAGATGATGATTGGATGATGATCTAAAAGCAGCACAGCTAACAAATTATCACAAGCCAATGCACCCGCCTGCACAAAGATAATATCAAGCGTTTCTTTTTTTTTCTTTTTTCTTTTATGTCCTGGCAGTATAAATTAACAATATTTTTTAATTATCGTGATTACAGTGGAATAAACCTGCAGTGCATCATACGGAGAGCCGTTTCTGAGGATTAAGCCACACGAGAGCGGCTCGTTCATTGAACTTGACATTCTTATCTCATTTATTACAATTTTGCGGCCTCATAATGAATAGAAGCTGCTGTCTTTTAACGCTCCGCTGTGTACGTCACACCATATTGTGTACTTGAGTACATTAGAATCCATTATTCCAACGCAACACGGACAGACACACACCATTTGGTGGGCTATTACTCATGGTGGACCTCAATGAAGATAAAACAGTTTGGTCCCCGGGGTGATGTTGGCTTCGAATGGAATTGCTTCAAATATATATAATAGAATCTCTTTGCCGAGGTTGTGCAATCTTCAGTCGTTAACAAAATAAACGCAGATAATGCTCAAGGAGGGAAAACTATTGGGGCGTGTTATTCCTTTATCTATTGAACAATACAAAAATTAAAAAAAAAAAACAGGTTAACAGTTAAATCCAATGAAAATGACTTTTATACATCTGTCAGACGTTCGCCACAAACGAGTACATATCCTGAATATTACAATATAGAAATCCTTTTAAGAGGATCATCATGGAAACACAATTTATGTTTCCTGATTGTCTTTTATAACCGCAACAAAGTAAATCTACTGTGTCAAATTCAGACTACTAAAAAAGAAATTGTATTTAAATGAGTTGATGTGACGAAGCCTGCAATATGTAATTCAGTCGATTTCAAATATATGTGAGGTGCAATCACTTTTTTTTTTTCACTTCTAATGACACGATTACAAGAAATAGGTTTTCCCGTCACTATAGACAAAAAGAAGGAATACAGATGAGGGAATTGTGAGAATTAAATGCTTTAGTTTTAAACTGCTTGCTGCCTTTTATAATGATGATGCGTTGCCTGTGGCACTTGGGCGTCTAATGTGATATCACATGATGCTCCAATAACGCACGTCTCTGACTTGTCTCAGGCGACCTGTAACATAACAGGCTTGAAACGCTTGTCAAAGCTAGGGCTAGGTATCGATTCAAATTCACAAAATTGATTCGATTTGATACACGATTTTCGATTCACTTGATTGACTTTCGATTCAATCAAGGATTTCACGCAGTAAAAATTTTACTTTGGTATGGAAGGTATTCTCAGAAGAACCAATGGTCCCATTAGTACAAATTGCTTGGAGTAACTCGGTGCATTAGTAGAAATACATTTTTTTTTTTTCAATTAAGAGTTGAAGGCAATGCAGTTACATGAATCATGTACGTTTTATTTAACATGATCTGATCAAAACAATACATTTTGTTTTGATCCGCTACTTTGGCGAAGTGACAAGGTCACGCATGTAGACATGTAAATTTATAGAGAAAAGGACGTTATTAAATGTATTGATAAATGGTTTTATAAATCAATTTCGGGCTATGAAAAGGAATATTGATTCAAATCCTTTTTTTTTATTTTTTTTTTTTAAACTCAGCCCTTGTCATAACTGCACTCCATGTGGCAAAGATGAAGGAGAGCATGTAGCATGCAACGTTACAAACTTCCATTTTGCCACTTGGCCTCAACTGAATGTGTGTCCCGTCAAGAATTCCACAAAAAAAAAAAAAAAGAAGCAGACCGAGCATTATTGGGAAGTCCAAACTTCAGAGTCAGCAAAACCACCACAACAACCTTCTCCTACACATCGATGTTATCTGTCCAGTCACATCTCCCTCTCCTTGGCTCCTGCCGCAGTCCGACCCTTGTCCTGCATTTCCTGTAAACAGCCTCTAGGCCGGACATTTTCCTCCCCGGGGCTGACCTGGCAATGACCTAAGAATGCCTGGCACACGGCTTGCCTGGTGAGCCAGAGACACACCCTGTCCACCACCTCACCACAGAGCCACCACCCAGAACAACAATACACATAAGGGAACTCCTTGATCCCATAACACGACAGAGGGCATGACGGCTGCCGCAGGAATCTGCGTCGCAAAAAGGTTTGTGCGCCACATTACCAAATTAACTGCGCATAACAACTTCACGTTTGCTTCGTTAAGCAGAACTGTCAAAAACGGACACTTGGGGACAATGAATGCTCTCAAAGTTGAATACAATCACATATCCTGCACTTTATTTGCCAAGATGTTTGCTGCTTATTTGTTGCAACACTGCTAATTGGCTAAATAAGAGTGCGCTCTCAGCAAGGGTGCCATCGTTGATAAAGTACATGCACACGCTACACACACTCTTGCAAAAAAAAAAAAAAAAAAACCTTGGCTCGCATTGGATTGCATCATTAGTGAGTTTCGCACATCATACTAGCCTGCAAATAACCATGACTATTTAATTAACTTGATTAATTCACAACAATGTGATAACTTCTAACATGCAAATTTGTTGTGCAGCTCCCTCATTGGAAATACTTGTCGTCTGCAGGATGTGAGGCCATTTGGTAATTCCCACCACTGAAATCTTTTATTTCTCCTCTCTGAGAGTACAAACACACTGACCGCACCGGCTGTGGTCGCCATCAATCACTGCCGTTGTACAACGGCCAGCCTGGAAGCATGCTTATGTTGAGATTAAAGTTTAGAACACGATAGATCCGCAAAGTATGTACATTCGAAAAGATATGCTGCGCACTTGCATTCGAATGAACATTAACCAGCTGCTCTAGAGTCACTAAAGAGTGACTCTGGAGGATCTTCAGGGGAAATGTGACGACGTGGAGGGCACACGGCAGCTAGGCTCCTAGCATTATAGTGTGGGAGTTATCTACTCCAGTAAATCTTTTAGCGAGTGCTCAATAATGGACCGTGTTTTGGACCACACACGGGTCACCGAGCACTACTATTAATTAAGAATGGGAAAGATTGTGGCCGGTCTCATAGCAATGGAAGCCGTTGGTCAGGCTGAGGTCATTTGGCACTGTCTGACCACGGTGATTTCTCACTCCATCACACACTGCAGTAAAGCCCGCGGTCCCCCCCGAGGGTCCGATGAATGAGAGAGAGGCACCCGTGAGAGTGCCGCTTTAATAAAAACGCTTCTAAACTTACCCTAAGTGTCTGGTACGGGAGAGCCATTCCAGCCAAGCGGCGTTTTCGCTGTTCTCGTTTTGGCTGCTTTTTCATTGACTTTACTAGTCTCTTTGTGTTCTCACGCCGCTGCTCAATCTATTAACACGAGTACTACTCCTCGTCTCTCCTTCCTCATGTGAAACGAGCTCTTCCAGTGCTAATAAACTCCCCTCACCTCGCCTCCCCCCTCACTTTTAATTGCAGCTAATAATGACTAATCTAATGCGGAGAATCTCCGCTCAGTGGGCTATTGCTTCGATGTTCTATCATTTCAAAACCTTCATCGGAGCCAGAAGCACCCGAAGTGACCTCTAATTCCACAAAACATTAGCAAGATTCCCCACGAGGGCTATCCCAGGAACCATCCCGGTGGTCATCTCTCATTTAAGGGACTTTTATAGCAGGTAGATCTCACTTCCGTCTCATGCAGGGTAATCTAAGACTGCGTAACACATTAGTACGGCATAAAAGGGTCAAGACTGCAATTAGAGTGATTCTTACAAGACTTCCAAACTCACAGGTGAGCACAGACCACTCATGTGAGAAATACTGAGAGCAGAACAAATGTTTTTTTTTTTGTGAAGGTGGTACTGTACCTTTCAGCGTCCGCTTTTGGGGGTGTGCTGTCTATCCCAGGGAAGCTATTCATGTCCACGTATCCATCATTCTCATTGCAGGGAGCGGTCATGCGATTGGGATCCTCAAAAAACTCTGTGACAGTGTGTGATCGGGCGGGTCGGCCTGGAATTTGGATGTTCTCATAGTCTGAACTCATCGCAGGAATATTTTCATAGTCTGAGGTGTCTGCACTGGGGAAGGAGATTGAGCGGGGTTTGGTTAAAGGCAGCGGCATGGCAGAGCGATGCGAGCGTTCCTCAAAAGACTCAACTCGGGAAACGCCTCTGCCATAAGCTTTGAGGTCCCCTTTCCTCCTCTGATGATCTTTGTAGAAGACAAAGGTCGATGGCAGTTCTGAGGGAGGCTGCTGAGGGTTTACTATAGAAGACTGGAGCTGAGGGGAGCTGGAGGTGCTCCTACGGTCCAGATCAATGACTCTTGCAGGGCCATGGTGACTGGACTCAGAAGAGGACCGAGAAGAACGGACGGAACCGTCACTGACACCTTTTGAATCCGTCTTCCTCTTGAACTTGAGAGCCAGAAAGCGTTTAAAGGAGATTTTCTTTTTCTTGAGTTTGTCGTCGGGATCGTGCGGGCTCAAAAGGGAAGGCGAGCTTTTGGTTACTGGTCTCTTGGTGATGTATGCTAGTTCAAAGGGTGGAGGAATGTCCACAAGAGAGGTTGGCGTCGAAACGCCGCTGGATGATTGGTGACTACGTTGGGAAAAACTTCCAGAAGAAGTCATGACACATGGAAGCGAAATAGTGTCATCTTTCCTGTGGATTTTGATTTCATCATTGAGAGATTGTTCAGCCAAGGACAATTCTGGACTCCATGCAGAGCGGGAGTACAAAAGGAATTGGCGGGATTTCGGTGATGGGATCAAGCAGTTGTCTCCAAGCGTTTGGGACTGGCTGATAGGTTCACTGTTCTGATCCAAGGACACTGTACAGTAGTCATGAGTTTGGTACTCAGTTCCTGTCTCTTCCGGCACAGTCTCCGGAACGTAACCTGGAACTTTACCAGAATACGAGCGAGAACGTGTCACAATAGTCTTCCTCTCTAGGTGTAAAAAGTTCTCGCCCTCAGAGTCAAAACCGGCCTCCTCATAAATATGCTCTTCGCTGTCTGAATCAGTGTCCTCGTAGAAAGGCACAATATGGCAATCCAGTTCCTCTATGTCTTCTTCAAACGCCTCCGTGGTGTGGGCAAATACCACCCTGTTGGTGAGCTCCGGCGTGCGGCCCAGGTCTAAGTCTTTTGGCACGGTGATGTTGCATAACCTGAGACGAGGCTGGCAGCTGCGTCTTTGACTGAGGAAAGCCTGTTCTCGGTGCGCTGTTCTCTCTTTGATACTTTTGCCTTTAACTTGTTTCTTCTCTGGCTCTTCCTCTTCATCCTCGTCACCAATTTCCACGTAATCTTCTGACGAGGCACATTCCAACTGCTCAAAGTCATCAGCTCTCGGACAGGAAGAATCCTCAATGTCTGCATACTCATCTGCTGACTCGGAATCCTTTGCTTTGTCTTTTCCCTCGTCAACCTCAGCCTGGTCCGTGAGAGCTTGCTTATCTTCGAGTTGGTCCACATCATCCGAAGACACGTAGAAAGGCTCCGGATTTGAAGCCACGGATGTTTGCTGAACATGTGATTGATTCTCATCGGTGTCATCCTCCTCCCACTCGGGGTCAGCAGTGCAAGTTTTATTGGATGGGACGGATTCAATGACGGAATACGGGCCGAACACATCCTCGGTGCTTGAAGTGAAACGAAAGCAGCCAGAGACATCTTTGGTGGCCCGTTCTGGTTGCCATACTTCAGCGTCACCACTTTCAGCTGGGTCACAAGACTCACATGTGTCACTGGTGTCATCTGTGGGGCCAATCACATCATAGGGATACTCTTCGGTGACTGTCGGGAGCGTGCGGAATCCAAATACAAATCTTCCAATCTCAAGCGCATTGTTATCTGAGGGCGTGTCCAATTTTACACAGTTCGTCTCACCCAGACTCAATAAATACATTTGATCAAGATTTTCTTTGACTGCTTGTTCATCAAAGTATTTGGCAGTCTTTCCACTCAACTCTTGATTGTTGCTTTCCTCCTCCGCCTCCTTTTCACTTGCAAGAGGCAAAAGAGGAGCTGTATTCTTGTTTTGGGCACCAGAAGGCTGAGCTGAGTCATTATCAGGATTCTCATCGTCCGTGGTGTCTGCAGTCGAACCGTCATCTGCTAAGACTGTGTCTTCAGAGACAATGCTTTCATTGTTATCACCCTTATTATTATGAAATATTTCCTCATTATCTGTTTTGACCTTAACCTCTTCTTCTGTTATACCACTGACCTCCTCCTCAGCCTCAGTTTTTCCCGCATTGTCTTGGCTTTCATCAGGCTTCTTATTAAGATCTGTTTCCCCATTCGAGTGAAGCAGGTCTCCATTCGTGAGACTCTGTGGGGCACATTGCTCCCCCAGTGGTACAAACGCAAAGAAGCCTTTGGGTTTGGGGGCGACAGCAGGTTTGGACCCAAGCACAGGGGGGCAAGGCCTTGGCATCAGTTTGGACTGCACTTTGATGGTCAAATGACTTCGGACCTTTGGTCGAGGGACTTGCAGCGGATTTTGGAAATCTGTAAAAAGAGTACAAAAAAAAAAATCATGTCAAATAAAATCCAATGTGAAAAGTTCATGCAAAAAAAGCACAAATAGGCTTGTTTGGCTATAGAATGTGAAGGGGAAAACATGTCCTGTCCAGTAGGCAGTGACATGCAGAAGGCTGCAGGGAACATTATCAGCAGGAAAAACAAGAGAACCACAACCGTACTCAGAGGAGAAACAATAACATCTCCCTGTCTGGGAAATGACACAAGCCTGTTCGAGGTTCACCTCATTGCTAGTTGCATGTGTCTATAATTTAAATTTGAATTTTATGGTCACTCATATAAATTTAAATAGATAGATAAATAGAAAGTTAAGTACTCACTGTAAAGATCACCGCTTATGAAGTTTAGAATTATCATGAAACACACCCGTTCCTAACAAAATGTGCACACCCCTTGTCGCTTCCTGTTATTGAGCACCTGCCCTGACGCACATCCTATTAGACACTGTGTGTGGACATATCCATCACTTTTTGTGAATAACAAAGTATCTTATATGAGTCACTTTTTTATTTATTTACTGAAAAAAAACTGTTTTGTTTCGTCTACACTTTTTTTTTTTTGAAGGAGTCCACACAGGATTTCCACGGGAAGGACATTAGCAGCCCCCAGTCACCATGAATGTCTAAGAGCATAGATTTTCACAACACAAATGGACTTCCTTCTTGTCATTCTTCCACTCAAAGCACATAAACACACTCACGCAGGTACACACGCGCGCTGTTGCTGAGAAGGTTCTTTCAGTATGTCAAAGAACAATAAAACAAAAGAAAAACAAGCGACTCAGGCTGACAAAGCACCCAACTGCAAACAACAGGATATAAATTATGCAACAAGAATTCAAGCAAAACAAATGTTTCAAAATCAAAAGAGGTGACAGGCAGTAGGACCTTGGCAATTCCAAACACAGGATATGATTTGACAATGTCCACATAGTGAAATCCGACCTGTACAGCCATACAAATACGACTGTATTCAAGATTTGCCTCTGAGGATGTTTTTTGCAGTTCATACTTGATTATCTAGGAGAAACTCTGCACATACTCAAATGATGTAAAACAAATTTTTAGAATGCGTGACAATGTCCAGAAATAATCATGCAATAATAAACTTCTTTAAGTTATTATGTGTAATACATTTGTTCCTTAATTTGACCTCTCTTTGTACCTCAAGGGGGAAATGTATTTTCAATAATTTAGTAATTCATCAATGTGAAATTAAATGAATCCACCCACTCGGCCATACCTTTCACAATCCCCGCTAAACATAATCACGTGATCTACTTTATTAAACCCCAAATACGTTATTTGACTAAGACAGCGAAACGAACTTTGAATGAGAAATATAGACAACCAACCTGTGTTCATTGTGGGACATCATCATCCACGGGAGCCCAGAGTTACGCTCATTTTCCTCCACATTGACTGCATCCTCTGCAAAGTTAATCCACTTACATATGGAAAGACGTTGTTGGGAAAATCAGGTGTCGAAAGCCGAGTTGCACATCTTATGGTCTCGTCTTTTTGCAGGTAGATTATCACCAGCTGATCTCCGCGCGTAAAGGAGCTGTCGCGCTTCGATGCCGGTGTGCAAGTGTGCAAGTGTGCACCTCCTCCTCTTCTGATGCTCCACTCAAGTGTGCTCCTGTGTACAAACGGGAGGTGCTCTGCCTCTTTTGGCTTCCTGACTGAGGCAGGATTTCACGGAGCGCAAAGCCACCGCGTTACTGATACGCGGCTTTTATTTCTGCACACAAATCAAATACGTGTGTATTGAATGTGGATAAGACGTATCGCTATTTTTAAAATGTCTTTCAATGCTCGCCATCGACTCTTAGCAACAAACTTCTGGAGGGCTACTAACTAAAATTAATTTTGTTTTTAACTCTGATGATGAAAAAAAATAAAACTAACATGGCAAAGAGCAACACAACAATGCATATGCTAACGATGGAAATTCCTTGTCAATATTGGCATTAATTAGCCCAATTGAAACAGCTTGGTCGTCTTGTTTACTTAATCTTCACAGTTCAACATTAAGAAGTCGGAGGCATTCTTTTTTTTTCTTGGCGTAGGTACTTACTTTCCAGAGTCTGCCATTATAATTCTCACTGTCGTGTTGTTGGTGGCTAGCGGCTAACTAGCTAACAAGCTAATGTGCGCGTTGCTTGGACTGCCTCAAATGTGCCTGAAAAGTGACCAATTCGACACAATTTAACGAAATTTTGTTTTGTTTTCTAATTATTACTTTTATTTTAGCCGCTATTGAAGTCTTTGCTCAACGCAGTCTCGGTTACCACTTTCACATACTTGCTCTAAACTCACCTATTTATGCTCGCCCACTCTATTGCCCATCATCCGATAACTTGTCACTTTTAACAGTACGCAGATAATATAATTAAATATATATATATATTACTATCGCTCTTTTAAAATAACTTGAAAAAAATGTAGATCAAACATTTTAAAAAATATGGATCAAACATTTTTGACCAAATCCTGGATTGATAAATATGAGTAAATTTATCACAATAGTACAAAGTACATGTTGAATTATTGATATTATGTTATCATTATTATTATCATTAAAAGATGATGTGGTAGAGAAAAACGAGGGCAGAGTCAGAATCAAAGTAGACAAAAAAAGATTAAAACAATTGTAAAAATGTGTTGACCAGTGCTTTTGAAATCAAAAGGAAAACAGTACAGCCATTGTTTATTTACCGTAGGGGTTCTGTAAAAAAAATAAAATTGCTACAATATGCCAGAAGTTATTAAAAGTAAAGACAGTTTGCAAGTTACAGATCATAGAAACAAGCAGAGATTCTTCTGTTGTCAGTGTATTGTTTCTTTCAGCGATCACTGCATAGAAAAGTTCCTAAAAGCAATTTCCAAAAACAGTTTCTCTCGGACATCCAAAGCTTTTGCAATTGGCTGGGCTTCCTGGCCCAGCATCTGTTGCCTGATTGAATGAGTGCAACCCTTTAAAAGCCTCTCTTCATAACAGGAAACCGCTCTCCCTGTTTCCTGCACAACAGGCTACACTTCCTTGGCAACAGATGGGAAAGGTTGGCGGTGTTAACCCCTTAGCTAACCTTTCTCGGAGATGATTGATTGATGCTGTATGAAGGCTGATCGCTCGAGGAACGTGCAAACACTGACCAGCTTCAGTGAAGGAGTCTCGGCAAGCTTCAAGGACACCTTGCGATGCACGGGTAGGCTGGGATGGTTGCCGGCTTGGTGTCTTAGATTTGATGGCCCACAACTCCAGTTTGATGCCCACATACCGGGATGGGAATATTTCACCTCATTTCTCCTTTTCATCAACATATTTGAAGGTCAATCTATGCAGCTAAAATTGCAACATGGGAGATTAAGAGTACACCCTTTCAGCAGCGGGGCGTAGTCAAAGAATGAGCTCAGTGGTATTGGGATTTGGACCTGACTGCAGGAGAGCGCGTATACGCATACAATACATCCCTGTCAAAACTCCCATTCCAGATGGCTTGCAGGGGGATTAAGTTAAACTCAATCACAAAGAAGTGAGAGTCGGGGAGGGTGCACGGCGTAGTCACCATATTGTGTTTTTTTTTTTTTTTTTCACTTGCATGAAGGTCATCACATTAGGGAAACCATTTGGTGTAAAATGCAATCAACATCTTTTAGTTGTATTAGAACATGCCGGTACTGTACTTTCTGCAGAATCTAAGGCATGGCAACGATTGGGCTGGACCACCCCCGCCCCACATCAGGTGTTTGACCATCCCACAAAACTCACATTACAGCGTTCTTATCTGGGAACAATGTTTTTAGGTGTCTTCGTATTTGCAATTGAACTGAAAACAACATGGCACGGTTGTCAAGGAAGAAACGGTCTTCCCATGGTCGCTATAGGTATTTCATAATAATACAAAGAGAGGAAACGGGTGATGATCAATAAAAGGAAAGACCGTAAAAATAAAATGGGAAGGTGTGGATGTTTCAGAAGCTGTTGGCTCCATTCATTCTTTGCATTTCAGCAACAAAGACTCTCCACGTTTTACTTTCTCATCCACAGGGGAATATAAAATCATAACTATATTTCAGTTTTATTGTAAAACACAATGTACGGTATATGAGTATACTGTATAACGTGTTATTGGTCTGGCTTGGCTTGAATCTCACTTCAAACTAGTATATATGTATATTTTGATCATAAAAGCTCACATGACGATATCGCATTTTTGATGGGCTGTAAAATCTGCAACTGTTGTGACGTTGGTCACGGGCGATGCAAAAATTAAAAAATAAATAGTGGCCGACGTCACTCGAGTTGCCAAACAAGGCACACTGCAGCACAGTTCAGTCTTGATTGGGCAGCGTTAGCGCGTTGTGCAGCAGATGTGTTCATAAATGAGGCAAAAAATAAATAAAAGGTTATGCTGCGTATGACAATATGTGAAAAGTTTTATTATATGAAATTACAATTCTGACACGACTATTTTTAGATACTGACACATAATCAAACAATATTCTCTGTTTGTAGAGGTATTATTAATAACTTAATAAAACCAATGGAGCCAATCATTAATTAAGATAATTTCTAAAAGTATGAATTTTTTTCTTATATGAATATTTGCTTTTCTTTAATTAATTGAATATTTAATGAAACGCATTAAGAATAAAAAAATTAATGAATGCATGTAAACTTGGCAAAATAAATTTTAAAAATAAAATAACAAATTGCCATTTTTAATCAATTAATCTATGAACTAACTTTCATTCGAATTAAAACAATGATAAATGGGTATCATTTAAATGTTACTTTATTTGAATGTTTGCAATAAATAAATCTAAAGTACGCTAAATGAAATGAATACATGAATTTTAGTCGACCAATTTTACTATAATGAATCATAATTAATGCATTAACTTGAAAGGATTCTTCATAAAATAAATACTCGGTGGGCCCGATTAAAGAACGTAGCGGGCCATTATTGGGCCATGAGCCGCACTTTGCCACCACTGAGCTAAGGCATAAATAGCATGCTGAAACTACTAGTGAGTTGCGTAATACATGACTCAGTTGTTTTGTTTCCACTTACTGCATTGTACTACTGTCATAAACTGGCTTGCAGAATAAGTGGCACACTCGTGGCACATTTACGGCTGCAAAAAAAAAAAAAGTAAGCTTTTGTTTTTTTAATAGACGACTAAAGATAGCTCTTATCTGTTTTTTTGTTCTTGTCTTCTATTCACACCCGCTTCAGTTGACCTTTTTCCTCTCATTTGGTCCAAAATATGTTTTGCTTTTGCAGGGTGTGCAAATAGATCCTGTCAAGCATATTGTGTCATGTGGCCGCCTGAAAAGAATGGCTTCAGGAGTAAATATCCCTCCAGATGTGGCACAGACGGTCAAAACATGTTTTTTTGGACAGAGGACACAAATTTCCTGGACCGCCCGTGTCTGCGCTCCGTCACTCCACCTGGAACATGACATGACTGAAATAGAGGAGGAGAATTGTGATATGAGGAAAACATGCTGCAGTGGCACGGAACAAACCAACGGTATCTCCACTCAACAGGAAAGGGATCAGGGAAAAGGGTCAGCGACTTGTTCCCAGAGCTGAGACAATCCATACACCTGCTTTGCCAACGCCTGCCCCACTCGCCCGAATGGATTTGCTGAGTGTTTTTATCCCTCTCTGAGACCGCGCGAGTGTGACGTCACACTTGAGCGCCGCTGATTACTGCAAAGCACATTCTCGCCTGTGCTCCCCATCATAGTATCCTCTTGCCAGGTTTGGAATTCTAATTAATACCTAAACCGGGGGTACTTCATCATCCTGCTAAGCAAACTGACTGAAGTGCATTAAGCCCCGGCACTGATGTATGTGATAGTACAATCAGGTTGACTCCTTAAATGACCGGACCGCCTTTGTAATTGGATGGCAAAGCCTTTGACTGCCGTAATGGATCGGCTCATTATTGACATGTATTATTGATTTCCAACCGCGGCGCTCTACTGAGACGTGTGCGTTTGCCCCGAGCTTTATATGCTGAGATAGAAATTCTAGACCCCGAGGATATGTATCGGTACACATATTAGAATTTATTAGAATCTGAGTGCAGGGATGTATTTTGGGAGTGTTTGCGAAGCTCAAAATGAGGTATCCTCGTCAATTAAGTAAAGAATATTGGTGGCTTGAAAATGAAATATCAAAGTCAACATTTTGTTTTATAATAGCCCAATAAGCTGTATATGTCATATACGATAAACTAAAGGGTAAAAAAAAAAAATTTTAATGGTGAAACAAATCCCGAAATCAAAATGTCACTCTGCAATATAAAGCCAGTGTCCGGCTCTCCAACACTCCCACAGCAACCTTTGCATTTATGCACAAACATGCACAAGCTGCAGAGCATTGAGGTCAGCACTTTGTCACAACACAGCGAATAAAGGTTGAATTCCTTACAGATAATCAATGACAGGGAACACTTATCGCTTTTTTAAATAGCAATATGTAAGAAAACATTCAGTAACAACAGTAAAATAAATAATGTTATTTATTCTATCAGGTTTACATAAAGTTGGGATTTTATCAGTGTTGTTTGTTTTCAGTCTCTATCCCCCTCCCCCTAAGAAATGGGGCAGAGTAAACTGAAATAAAAAGTGGCAGTGCTCGGCCCCTAAAAAAAAAAAAAAAAAAAAGAAATCCTCAGTAGTAGAAGGCCACATCTACAACACAATAGCTGTCACACGGCCATTAATTAGCCCCAAGCCCCTGGAGTAGGTCAGACTCCAATAACAGACACATTTGTTATTCTTTTTCACTATTAGCGCAAAGACAATCCTAGCGCTTGACTGTAAAAACAACGATTTACTGGTTCCAAATAAAAAAAAAAAAATACTCAAGCTGCCCTATATGTAAAAAGTAATTATGTCCAAAATAAAGCACCCAATCATGCAGACAAAAGTCCTTGTGGCTTTGCATAGCGTGGCTGTTTGTCATTTAACTTGATCGCGCTGGTCCATGGGGGTCGCATGGGGTCCAGTGATATTACTTGAAAGGGGGGAACGCAGCACTACGAAAAAAAAATTCTTCAAAAAAATAAATAAATCACATTTCCCGAAACTGTTTTCAGCTTTCAGAGCGAAGGGCTACTGGGAGGATGCAGCAATTCGTGCAAGTGCAAAACACGTCTTCGGCAAAAGCTTCCACTCCGACACAAGGCCAGGAGGAGGTGTAAGCACACGGTTTGAGTTACATAACCAAATACTGAAGAAGTCATTCAGCCGCGATGATTCTTTTATGACTTTGTGATTACACTTCATCGCTGCAAAATTAATTGACCTTAAGAATGTCTCGCCGCGGCATAGAATCCTGTCATTCGGAACACTATCAGCACCAACCACGAGTCGAAGCCTTCTGATAAAGCGGTCCCATTCATTCCGAGGAATAATATGTTCATAAATTGCGGCGCAGACGAAAACAATGATCGTCATACGCGCAAGAAGGAAAACATATCTGGGGGCTTTCCAACTTCTGACAATGCACCTTTTATCATGCTGCCTGTGAGCGCAGATATCGGTGACTGATGTGATGGCTGCGTGTGTGCGTGTACGCATATCGTGCATTATGTTTTATATGTATGCACACTCCTTCATTCTCATTGGTCCCGAGGCAGCATCTCATTTTCGGCTTCTTCCATCAGGACCGTGAGACTTTGGTCTCAAAGATAAAATGGCGCTTTTGGAATAATTGTCTCCTGTGATAAAGACAGTCAGGAAATGAGAAATCTGAAATCTTATAAGACGCACATCAATGCAGATTGCAACTACAAAGATTTATTTATTTTTTTTTTTGCTAACATTTTAAATATTGAAGCATCACTTATTGTTGTTGTTCATTGACTTATTTATTGTTTATTATTTGTAAGTTATAATTGTCAGCAAGGTAAGCTGCACGGAGTCTGTAATGATGTTATTCATGCAGACTGATGGCCAGAGCACCAGAAACCAACCATGGTGGTAAAAATGGGTGGTGCGTATAAGGAAGGGGATAAAACCGGTGCCAAACAAATGCGACTGCTAACTAGTTCTAGTATTGAGCTGATGCATGGACCTGTTCTTCGTTCTGAATACTGGGCCTCATTGCTCAGCGGTGAGAGCACTGGTCTTGTAAACCAGGGGTCGGGAGTTCAACTCTCCCTGAGGCCTAGTGACTATTCCCATGATGGATTCCTGCAGACAATTTATACTTTGAAGCCATTCAAATTTGGCATGTCTATGATGTGTCATTTTTGTAAATATTTATAAATGTCACTTTATAGGGCACATTTATTAAAACATTTTTCATACTTATTGGGGCTTGCCATCAAATGAAAAAAAAAATGGAACGAGCTTCTGCCTTTATGTTCACTCATGCAGTTCCAACAAGTTGTCAGTGTTTTACCATTTTGAACAGGAATGAAGAATTTTGAAATTTAGTTCTAAAAAAAATTGATCGTCTTTGGTTAAATCAGAAAGTATCAATTAAAACGTTCAACTACACCCTGCCTCCCACTGTTCCGAATTGTAGCAATTTTATTACCATAATTTGCCAATTCAATAAGAATAAATAATTATGTGCTTTACTTGTTTCACTTTATTCTTGAAAGACATCCATCCGTTTTTATTTTCCGCTTATCCCCATTTGGATCCCGGATGAGCAGGAGCCTATTCCAGCTGACTGCACATTGTAATACTTGCCAGCCCATCCATGCGCCCAAGCAGATGTTCACATTCACACCTAACAACACTTTAGAGTCTCTCGTATGTATATTTTGCCAAGGTGGGATGGCGCGGCTCTGCTGGAAGAAAATCCATGCAAGCACCGAGAGAATCTGCAAACTCCGCCCACAAGAGGGCCTGGGGTGAGATTCAAACCTTGAACCTCTCGACTTGTCAAGAGCAGAAACATCATCAACAACACATGCTGCCACTTTAAGGCAGCTGGCACAAACCGTACATTCTGGTGCACTCTTAAAAAAAATGTTAACCACCCTGTGTTTGATCATGCGTCTAATATAACAGTAAAGCACGGCTTGCGGTAGTGATAAAAAAGAAGTTGACCTGGCGCGTTCTTCAGCGTGTGTGCTCCTGTGCTGAATGAAAGACAGAAGAGCAAGAGGACACTTACAATAACATTATCTCAAAGTGATATCTGCCCCAGGTCATGGAGTGAGTGTCATTCGAAGCTGATGTCAATCAGCAGCTATCGCCCCGAAAGGGAAAATCTGTTTCCATGGGAACCCGGAGGTCAAAAAGGTCAGCTTTGATAAAATGAACCTCAACGGATCGTTACTGTCACCTCAGCCCATTGGCAGGTTTATATTGCCTGCGCTGTCATTATAGGTTGCGGCGAAAATCCCTCCGAGTCCTCCTCTTGGGACTCGCTCTCTCGCTTCGCCCCTCCCTAACCCAGCGGGCATTGTCTGCACAGACTGTCGCTGTGCCGTTTTAATTCAGCTCTATGGCGCCAGTGCAATAAGTCAGATTTAAGTCCGAATGATGCATCTTGAAATAAGTGTTCCTAACAAATGTGTGTCAGGGTGTCGGAGATTGAGATTTTTTTTTTTTTTCTTTCAATGAGATTAAGCGAAAGTGAATCACAGCTGAGGTCACAACCACGAGCAGACAGAATAAGCAGCATTTATTGTTATCTATTTTTTTATTCAATTAGGTTTGGTTAAGAAGGAGGATTAAGGCCACATAAATTAGGTGCATTATAAGAATGAAGTGATTTTGTTTTTAATTGAAAAAAAAAATAGTAATCAATTTTTTTTTTCTTTCTGCAAAAAGTCCAATATGTTACAAAAACATCAAATACAGTAGTTCATTCGTATGCTAGTTTATAAAGGGAACTCATATTTCATGCAAACGCTTAAAAATGTGATAAGACGGCCATTAGTTAATTTGATATGTTTGAATGACACTCATCAATATTTTCTTTTCAAATCCCACATTGAACTTTACAATACTGCGGTTGCCATCACATTTTACAACAATCATTGCACCACTTCGACTTGTAACCACGCAACACAGCCTTGAGCAAGCGATATCAATAAAAAGCACAAGGCAAAAAAAAAAAATGCTGTTTTCATTGAATCTGCTAAAGTTGCCCACTGTGAGAAAAGCTGCACCTTCAAGCCGCTTTATGAGCTCCATTAGAAAGTTTGTGCTAACTCAGACATAAGCAAGTCATAAAACAGGAGATATCCTCCTGGGGGCAAAGCTCACTATTGGATCCCTGCTTTGTTCTTAGGATGGACACGTGTTTATTGTGCTCAACAAAACCGCATTCCAACCCTCTCAACTACATCCTTTTCTTTGAGTGTTGCGTACGTATGTAGGAGATTCTGTCCTACATGAATCGACAGCTGCACTTTCATGACTTTGAAAAGGCGAGGGCAAGGGTTAAAGTCTGAGAGATGTTTCACATCTTGCGCCAGTGAAATCAAACGTAATGTCCGGCCGAATGGCTCTTACGGAGAGATGCCGCACTTGCAGCTGACAGTAGCTACAGACGAGGAAATGAAGCTCGAGCTGTCCACTGAGACGGCGGAATGAGGGGGAAGTGTCCTCATTCGCTGCGAAGCACAAGATATAGCAACGAATGCAGGCAAGTGGGTTCAAGTTGAAAATCTCAGGTGAAAAAGGAGCTTAAACATTTTGATTTTTCTAAACAATAAATAAATAAATAATATTGCAGAAAGACGTATTGTTTTGAATAGTTGACTCGGAGACTTTTTACATATTCGCCTGGACTCATACAAGGCATGTGATTGGTTCCTGGCCGCGAGTGGCTTTATCCCGCGAGCTGATTGGCTCCGCGTCATCGCAGTTTCACCCAGCAAGTACGGCTAGCTCAGCACTAGGACGACAAAACATCGGTAAGTAAAATGTTTAAGTGTTTGTAAGAGTTTGTCTTAAAACAGCTTACCTTAATTAGAACCCCGCATTGCGTTTTATCCAAAGGTCCTTGTTGATGTTATTATGCAAAGCGAAAGTTAAGCCATGGTTAATTCCGGCGATACAGCTTCTTCTTCGTGGGTTGAAAAAGAAGAGCGAAGAGAGGAGAAGAAGACAATGAAGAAGAGCAGAAGTAATGACAGTAGACTTGCTTTGCACAATAACAACAACGTTTTAAAAGAGCATTCATCCACCAGGATTGTATATTTTGGCTAAAATGAACCGTTGAATTCTAATTAAGGTCAATCAATTTTAAATTAAACTTTAATGTAGCAAACGTTATCATCAACTTCCGGGTTCATAGATCATGTTCCCCTCAAAGCCTGCAGCTTGGTATTCATTCTTCATTTGGCTTTTTTAAAGTTACATTTCTTGTGTAGCAAGAATTTAGAAGGTTAGGACCCATGTCTAGGTTGGGGGCAGTGCAACTGAGTAATAGAGCCATAAATCCCCCCTAGCAAAAAAAAAAAAAAGTCAACCCCTATTTCGCAGTTTTCAACTTTCTGGGTTCCTATTAACCGCAAAAAACGAGTGATTCCCGTATTTGATGAAACCCATTTTGTGTCACGTTCTATTTACAAAGACGTTTTCAATTTGATCAACACCTTGTTTCTCAAGACTGCACCTGAATCCCAACCTGCGGAGGACGAAGCTGTCACCATCTCATCACGAATGTGCATTCATTACCGTGCGGAAAGACAATGCAAGGGCACATCCAAACACTAACATGATTATGGAAATGAGTGCCAACAGCGATTTCTGCGCGACGAGCTTCGAAGAGGCAATTCCCAACAATTAATCAAAACTCATAAATAGCAATAATGTCATTGACTTTCACCGCTGGCAGACAGGAGCTTGGCCAACGTTGTTGCTGCCATTCACTCGATTTAATAATGGTGATGCATGCGGCTGGAGGTTGACGGAATAATGCATCATGCCAACATTTAGTTTGACGCCGTGGTGGCTAATCTAATTAGCCAAAATGACAAGTTTACATGCGTTTCATTTCATCTTAAATCGACACCAAACTACATTAAAATGTCATTGTGTTGCTCTTGCACGAATACATTAAACTCCATGACTCAGGTAAGATGTCCTGTATTGATGAATATTTGTTAAATAACACATTGTTGATTGCCACGTCTGTGTACTACTTGTGTTGGCTTTTTGACACGTACACTTTCTTTGACACGTGAGGTTAATAGAAGAGTAATAAAACATTATGAAGGAGTGAAAATAATTGTAGACAACCCCGATTACACATCAATAATGCGTGTTATGAAATGAATATCAATCTTCAAAGTCAATTCATTGTGCAAGGGTACCTAATGTTGTTGATGATCATAAAATCTCTTTGTTAGTCTTCTGACATTCCATGTAATTATCACATTTTTTTGAGTGTGTGTGTGGGTGGGGTCGGGGGGGGTTGGTTTCACGCCCAAGAAAATCTACATATCCTGATGTGGAAGTGTGATATTCGAGAATGTCATCACACACACAGTACCACGCCCTCCTCGCATTTTTTTCTTCTACAAGGAAGGTGTTAATTTTTCAATTTGCTCTCTTTTGCTCATTTGGAGCAAACTTTTGTATTTGTGTTAATGTGTACATGAGGAATCTTGAGTGGGAATTCTCCAAATGCAATCCCAGTCACATTGAGTAACCTTGTGTATGAAATGAGCTAAACTAAATGCCAACTTCCATTGAGTGGCTTTTTTTTTTTTTTAATTCAATAAACGAGTGAAATTTACTCCAAAACTCTTCTTGTAAAATTTACTTAGAAGGTCCATATGAAAAAAATTTTACTAGATTTTTTCAAGTAAATATCACCCACCATTTTTTGCCGTGTAGCTTTTTTTTTTTTTCATATTTTTTATATGGCGGTAGGTTGAAATATGTCCGTATCAACCCGCTGTTGTGCTGATCCACTTGAGTCTGGTCCCTCAGGGCTGTGTAGGCTTCTTCAGAGGTGATTTTTATATGTTTCCTATAAACTGCCCTTGAGGGACATCTTTGTTTATGGTACTTCTACTGAGCGAGATGAACTTATTTCTTCCCACCTGCATTTATGCTTTTCGCTTCTTGACATTTATCAACATTAGTGTTACCATGGGAAGGATATCGCAAAGACAAATATACGGCTCTTATCAAATCGTGGCAAAAGGCTAACAGCGCACGATCTTCCACGATCATACCTTGAAAAATATGGCACTATTATTAAAGCTTTACATTGTGTAGGCTACGTTAGCTGAACATTCGCTAAATTGGAGCTAGCGTTATGGAGCTGATAATATCGCCGCTGTAAGGCAAGCTTCATGTAGCGCGGATAGGTTGGAGCAGATTGAGCGGAAAATACAACAAAGTCATCACAACTCAAGTGTGGAATGTACTCGCAAGCACACCTTATGGTTTAATGTTTGGCCTCCTCGTGTGCGTCTGTGTGAAAGTCATAAAGTGGGGAAAGGTTTGAGAGAAAATCCAAGCTGTGATGGAGCTGCATTGATTTTGCAGCCATGTCCTGCATGCTAAATGCTCCGATTGACAGCTTCGCGAATGTCTCCAATGGATTTTCGGTGAACAATAATGAGTTGGTTTCATGTGAAATTCAGCAAAACAATCACTCAACGTCATAACGGCAAGAAAACATCACTATTGTTTCGGACATTCTTACCGATGCTAGTATCTAGTCAAAGCAAAAAGCAACATATTGGAAACAAGAATATCATAAAGTCTACAATTATGTGTACAAGCCACTCATTTTCTATTCATATTTTATTTATTGTCTCTATTTGCCGATAAATTGCAAAAAAAAAAAAAATCTATTATTTAAATCATACTCCCACTGATGCATTTTTAAATTTAATTATCATATTTTTCAGTCCAGTGGAAATGAAAATGTTTTGTATTGTATTTTCCTATCTGTAAGGATTTGGGCTTTGATCGCAGTTTGAGTTGATGTTGATGTTTTATAATCCTTTTGGTGAATTGCACGATCACATCAAAACTTAATCAGTGTAAATCCATGAACCATGTTGTCCGAAGATGACGAGTCATTCAAGAAATGGCGAATATGCAGACAATTTGATCGCCCAAAAATTAATATAATATGATACAATACTGTTTCCATAAAGGAGCTTACCGATATCGAAAATGTGAAACATTTCAGGGATTTCATCGGGAATCCAACATTTTTTTTTTTTTTGTGTGTCCTGGCTTATGATCACTGGCAGGCCTATTATCTGCTCCTACAGAGGGCCGTAAACTTAATGACTCAGCGTAATTTCATTTTCTACTTTATTATTAATATGTTGCTTGGCAGCTCTTATCAGGGGGTGAAGACTTCATCAAAAGGACTGGTTTTATTATCTTTTCTGCAGTCAATAAACTTGCTTCACCCGCAAATGCTCAAGGTTGGAATATTGAAAGTGTACAATTTAGGCAAATTTCCAATGTTTAGAGGCTTATAGAATCACAATTTTACATATGATGATGATACACAATGCTGCAAAATTAGACTCACACAAGAAGCGTCCACCACCAAGTGACCCACACACAATGTAGGCTAAGGCTGCAGCTTTGGTCAAGTGTTTTTTTTTTTTGAAGAAGTATCAGTAAATCCCCACTAGCTGGGGTGTAAGATTAAGTTCTGATCTATGATCCAGTCTCCTCAGGCTTAATATGGTAATACCTTCCTGCTCTACACCCAAACAGTCGTTGGAGAGCACAGCTCGGATTTACTCTTCATTACCTTGGCGGCTCGTTTAATTTTCAGAGCATTTGGGTGTTCTGTTGGAACCTGGAATGGGTCTCAGGACTGGCTGCCATTTGGTGCGATGCTGGGAGACAAAGCTGGGGCTTCTCTTTTTAATCACAGCAGAAAAAAAGGAGAACGTGATGAGACTATCCTGGTTTTTGGTCATGTCGGAATTTTCTTCCAATGTATTACAGAAAGTTCAAGTAGCCTGGTGTGTCTTTTTGTATTCCTCATATTTTGAACCCTGAACCATGATGAAGTCATTAATTAAAGGGGAAGTCAATCCAAAAATTGACTTCATATATAGATATATATATATATATTTATGTTTATGTTAACCTAAACGTGCTTTTTCTTTCTTCCTGATGCAATCACAGCCTCGCTTTTGTACAACATAAACTGTCACATATGCAAATATCTTCGAACATATCATTACTTCAGTCGATGAAGCATCTATTTCTCATTCTAATGATATGGCCAATGGGAGCGACATATGCAAACATATTGCTGCAATGAAAATGCGATAACAGTTAAAGTGTCACTGGAACAATTCAAATTTCACGCACAATTAAACTCAAAGGGCCTGCGTTTGCTAAAGGAGGTGTTACTAGAACATGGATGCTGACCGATGTCAGGATTTATTGGCTCCTGTGACTCCATTTGAATATTTATTGAAAACACCCGAGCTGTCAGAAAGTCGGAGATGTTGCACATTCTTGAGCATGTTCACTGGAGAGAGAGAGAGAGAGAGAGAGATGACAGAGCTCCGTACTACTCTGCAAAAGGATGTAAATCGATAAATTAAAAAAAAGAAATCTTACCACTAGGTTCTACATCAAGAAACTAACATTCTGGGAAAGTGTTTGTGTTGCGGAAATTCTTGTGTGAATATTGACAGACTGGACATTGTCTTCACAATGAACAACATTTGTTTGCAGCAAGGAGGCGACAATGGTGATGCAGGAATGGCCAAAGCAGGAAGCATGCTGAGGAGGACAGGAAATAGGAAGCGCAAGCCGGAATAAACGCCGGGGGGTGGGGGAAGTTCCTTTCTTCTGACTTAAGATTCTGCTGCTAGAAATGCCTTTTGTGGCTTTGGTGTTCTCGAAAGTCGAAATTCCAAGTAAGCGACAAAAATGTCTGACAGAAGGAACAAAAAAAAAAGACAAGAACTTCTCTTACACTTCTCTTATCTGTCAGCCAGGTAAGAGAGCTCGTCTTCACCCTCCCAAAAACGCAAGAAATATAAATGAACTCAGAAAAAAGTACGGATCACGGCCTTCACCTGCAAAGCACATGCGATTCACAATAGAACATTTTCCAGTCACAGCCAGTAAATCCAAACAGCCAATCGCAGGCTGAACCCGAGAGAAACAACATCTGTCGGATTTGTCACGTCCATGACAAAATTCTACGTAAGTGGATTGACGAAAATTAAAAGGTAGTTCCACTTCGGAACGGGGTGGTCGTAGATAACCACAATGTAAACTGCCTAAGAGAGAAAAGACAGACCCTTTTCCCGTTAAGATTTTATTACATCTGCTTGATGTAATTCTAAATTGCAGAGTAGCAATCTCACAGGTCCATGTTGAATAATTTGTTAAACAGTGATTCCTCAAAGTGCATTACGACTACTACCAGTGGATCGTGGGCTCCCTCTAGTGGCGTCTAGAAGAATCACTGCATAAGAATAAGGTAACGGCAGTCACAGCTCACCTGTTGTGTAGGTTTGAACACATTTGATTGTAAATATGAACGTGATTTCTTGATTTATGTTAGGTCAGCAGAGAATGCCTTGATGACCTTGACCTGATCCCAATCATGTATCGTGTCTATGTATATTGCACGCACTACGAGAAACATATTGGGATAATAGAGCAACAAGGTATTGCTATGTTGAGTGTAAATAGAGAACCAAATTATATTGCGAGCAGCGGTAATAAATCATCGGCATCTTAATGAAAGCACCGCGGCAGAGAGACTCATCAATCATTTTACGACCAAACAGAAACTCAGCCTGTAGCCTTCCCATCTCGCTGCGCTGAATTTGGGACAAGGCACCGTGACACATTATCATTAGCACAATCAAAACTGGCTTTCATTTGACAGGCTGTCACGATGACACTGACTACGTTCACAAGCAGTCAATATTCGGGTTAAGGTCGGAATTACAAATTCGTCATTTGAAATCACCTTTTTACATGGCTTGAACGAAATGTGGTGTCATAACGCAATTATACGTCATCTCTGCTTGTTCTTCCGCTTACTTCCTTCTTACTACATCTATCAAGAAACAGTGGCGGGTCGTGCATTTCATACGTAGGCCTTCAGTGAAGTCCTACTTAGTCCGAGAAATAATGGACAGAAAGACACTTACGCACGACTGAGCGAGTGTTGGACGACCTAGCTTCTCTTGAAAAGTCCGACTTGAAAATGACGTTGCAAGCGTATCTGCAATTAAGTCCACGCTTTTCCCTCCTCTGGCCACTGTGGTTTAAAAAAAAAAAAAAAAGAATATATTCCAAATTTTCGAACGGTCGCCAGTTACGACTTTAGCGCTGGCCTCTCACAAGTGAGTATCCAATCACAAGCTGCGTTCGTCACCTTCAACGTAAGGACAGCGAGAAGGCCTTACTGTCATCAACTCGTGATCTGATTGGTTGTTGCAACTGTCTATCAAATCTGAAACCCCTTTGACTTTGACAGAACAGATGCCCGCACGATTATATCTGAAGGCCTCGGACGAATAGTGCATGCTACTGGTATCATGAAATCTGCCTGGCAACACGAGCTAGCTGACTTCTGATTGGATAAAAACTCTCACCTAAAAATTCAACACTAGGATATAATGTGAAGAATATGATCATCATTTCTTCATTAAGAGAGAAGGCCTTGACCGTCCGCCACTGTCAGGCTCACTCCAAACGTGTGGTTTCGTACGTTCCAATCAGCGTATATTCAGTTTAGAAAAGGAGTAACCCAGGTGGAAATTTGGGTTACTTGCGTGCGTTTACACAGCTTTTAAAATTTCAAATACTCTCAATAATCAGGTTTTAAAAGTTTTATTGACTGCATGTAAATGTAGTCATTGAATGGCAAATTATTATGGAGACGGTCCAAAGTTGATAAATAAGAAAAATGAGTGAAAAGTAGACGATTTTAACCCCGTTTCCTTTAAAGTGATTGGAAAGATGACGAGGAGAAGTAAAGAGCAAGTGAGAAGACGTTCCCTCATTTCAAAATGGGTGTCGCATTAGTCATGTTGATAAAAATGTGCTCTTTGTTGCTCGGACTCCCCGATCGCTGCGTGCACCCTTTAGCTGCTCGGTATGGCTTCGTGATGGATGGCAAGGTCATCTCAAAGGCACGGCAGCGACATTGCCAACGTCCCTGTTAAGGTGGGAAGATGACAGATGGCATTTCGATGGAATCTATAAAATGGTGTCAGCACTGAAGGATGTTTTGACTTCTATTCCTTGACTGCCCTATTTCACAAACTTCTGCACATTTAACTGCTTGACAGCGGCACTCGTAATTAATGTCACAGGCATGAGATGTACAGAAAGTATTTGTGCACATGACTTTTCAATCCAGTGTTTTCCTGTCTCTTGCCATCTGCCATTATCTCTGAATCCGAGTGAAAAATGAACAAACCAATTCAGCACACAAGTGTGTCTGGATTCTTTTACCGAGATAGTTTTCAATCACCTGATCTGCATTTGTTTGTCTGCCTCTCTCTCTCTCTCTCTCTCTCTCTTTCTCTCTCTAGGGCAAACACTTTAAATACAACATCCAACTTATCCGCGATGCTGAGCATTTCTAAATCTTTTTGCCACAGAGCGAGTTAGTGATCTGTTTAATTAGAGCAGACTACAAGCCAAATAAATCTTTTCCAGGTTGAAACAAGCCAGCCAGGCACTCTTTTGGCCGACGATCCTCATAATGTCCAGTTTGCCTTGAAAATCCGCCTTGAAAATGAATTTTTAATGATGCCTCAAAGCCCTGAGCAGATTACATCGACGTTGCAACACATAGAATCTGATATGTGAATGTACAAAAAAAAAAAAAGTAAATACATAACATACAAATTAGCTGGAGCAAGCAGCCAAGAGAATCACTATGAAAAAAAAAAGGATAATAGATTGTTCGCAAGACCCCCTATCCAGCCTGTTTTAGGAATGTCCCCATTCCGACACACCTTATTCAAATGATCAGCTCATGGGCAAGGATTGCAAAAGCCTGATAATAATCCTGATGATTTGAATCAGCTGTGTTGATAGGACCGGACTTGGGCCAACCTGTTTTAGGCCAATAGAAAAGGCCTTGCAGTCCACACACACACCACCGCATTTACTTCACATTTCTTAAAACATTTGAAAGTCCGGACAGAATGAACAATTATGTTTGCATGCCTATTTAAATGCATGGAAGTCCCTCTCAGGTTCATTAATCATTGTGGAATGAGAAATTAAACACAAAGGTTCATTAACTCAATGCCGATGCAGTAAATCACATACTTGTGGGAGCTATCCTCACTGCTAAAGCCATTAAGCTTAATCACAGGTTCTCAATTTTATGTCTTCCATTCACACTAAATGCTTCATGAAATTCTACACTTCGATAGCAGCCCAGTGCAGTAAATCAACATTCGCCTAATTATTATTTTTGCGCAGCTGTTTTCTCACAGTTTGTTACAAGTGGTAATACTGTCAGAAATGTTTTAACAGTTAGTTTGGATAATTTTACAAGTGTCTTTCCCAGATATGAGGCGCGACAATGGTCTTTTTTCTCTTGAACAATCTCCGTCTGACTGGTATTTAATTGTTAAGTCACAGAAGTGATGTAATCATTGAGAGTGGTAGTCTAAATTGCTTTCTGATAATTTTTCGGTCAAATCTGCTTACACTGACATAATAGAAAACAACTAGAAAGATGGCGCCCCCTATTGGTTATTTAATGGAGACACTACAGCTAATTGACCTTGAGATGCGTGCACGTGTGTGCGCGCGTGCGTGTGTGCATGAGTACGTGCGTGTGTGCGTGTAGTAGTAGCGGTAGTGGGTTTGGGGTGCGGGTTTCACATATTACAGCGCCTCCTGCCACCACTTCACTGCAACCGCATCAAGGTGACCCTCAAAATTCTCAGGTTTAGAGTTCGGATCTTGGCTTCCCGGCAGCAGGCTACATGTGTTTTTCCTTGCGCTTGCATGTTGATTTTTTTTTCTGGGCACCCTGGCACCCTTAAATGTTAGGTTAATTGAAGACTTGAAATAAGAGTTACTCAAATACAAATCTTAAAGGAGGACAAGATCTGAGATGGCCCATTTTCACTAACAAGCTCAGTTTATTTATTTTTTTGACAAGGAAACTGAAATTAGTTATCCTTTTTTTCAATTCATTTCGAAGAAATTACGAAATAAGTGACGACTTGAAAAACACCGATTTTTAATGAGGAATATGGCCACGCCCCCCTCCGTTTTTCCCATGGTACTACAAGAGTCACAAACGGGATTACAAACTGTCCATTGGAAATCATTGTACTTTCATTGCTCATCATTTCCAAAAACGGTGATCAATTTTAGTACTGATGTCATTTTTACACGCAAACCTATTATATAAGTGCCAACGTTAACGTCAGCGAAGTGTCTCTTTAAAGTTAGGTTAATTGAAGACTTGAAATCAGAGGAACTCAAATACAAATCTTAAAGCAGGGGTCACCAACTCCGGTCCTCGAGAGCCACTAACCTGCATGTTTTAGATTATTCCCATCTTCCGAGTATTATAATAATAATTGGAATATTATATATTTGAAAAGGGATGAAACAGTGCGCGCACGGAATTTATTTCCAAACGCACTCCTCGACGCCAGTCTGGCCAAACAATGACGTCACGTTGCTACGTGGTCCGGAAGTATCGACATTGTTAAAGCGTCAAGATCAGTAGTTGAAAGCGACCAAAACAAACGAAAATGCCGGATTATTATGGTGATACTTTCTTTTATATGACCGAGTTAGCCGACTAATGAGGTTTCCACACTCCACTGACGCTATTGGGATTCCCGTCTGTCCTTATTGCGAGCTGACGACTAACGCTAATACACACTAACTAGCTTTAGCTTAGCTATCCGTGTTGCAGTGTCAACAAAGCGAGCCTGACCAAAACTCTTTTTGATGAAACGCGATATTGTCACGTCAAGCAATCGCTGAGAGCAACAATGCTGTGCAAGTTAAATCGGCTATGCTTTGTTTGTTGATATATTTTTAAATCCACGTAAAAACTTGGAGCTAGCTTTGTGGTCAAGATGAGTTGGTTCAACGCATCTCACTTGTCCACCTTCGCCAAACAAGCATTAACAACAGCTCAGAAATCAATCGATCGTGTTCTGGACATTAAAGAGGAGGGCCAGTGGAGTGACACAACTGTAATGTCTTATGACGGTAGGTGTTTACAGAACTATGGTTTAGCATCTAATGTTAACAGTGTGTTTATGTGGACTTTATTTATTCATTTATTTTTAATTTACTGTCAGATGTGACATTGCCTGAAAAGTTGTCGTTAAGTGGTGGTTGGGGGATAACCCAGTGGGAAGCACCACCTGAAGAAAACGATTCAACTCCACCTCCCTCTGTGGCCATAACAACGCCTGTCACTCGCACTGTTGTGGATGAATCTGAAAACTTTTTTAGTGCCTTCCTGCCGCCTGGCGATGGGCAATGCGTCACCACATCCCAGATAGTGTCTGTACCCCCAACTAAATCTCAGAGGCAGCCTCAGGAAAAAGAAAAGAATAGCAAAAATGCCGTGAAGAAGAAAGAAGCGGAGACTCAAAAGACGGCGTCTCCTGAGTTGAATAACGAATGTCAAACAGGGGGCGATGGCCAAACGGTGGAGCTGGAATGCTCGCATCAGGACACTATTCTTCTCCAGCCAGTCTCTCCAATTGAAAATTGTGGTGAGCTTACTTGCAGCCCAGACGACACCAACACCAATACAAGCAGAGGAACACCTAACACTGTCACCAAAGTTTCTGGCGACTCCAACATAGAGTGGCCACAGATTCAAACCGAATACCCGGTTGGCGAAAATCACTCAGACTCTTCTGAACCTTGTACAGCTTCTTCAGAATCTAAGAACTCTGAACATTCTGATCCACCAGCCTCCCAATCTTCCAAGGATTTACATTTAGAGCAGAAAGATTTAAAAGCAGAAGATCGCCAGAGCGACACCCCCTCCCCTCCAGTTAGTGCCTTCTCCTCAGGAACATCCACCACAAGTGATATTGAAGTACTGGACCATGAGAGCGTGTTGAGTGAGAGCTCAGCCAGCTCCAGACAAGAGACAGGAGAAGGAAAGGCTAGCCTTCATTTGATGCATGGCTCGTTCCAACTTCTTTCCGCCTCTACTTGTGGAGATTTTGCTCGCTTGGAAGACTATCCAAAACTCACAGAAAGTTGCGGTTCTTCCTCTGATGCATTTGAGCGAATTGATTCGTTCAGTGTGCAGTCGATGGATAGTCGGAGTGTCAGTGAGATTAACTCAGATGATGACATCCCTGGCAGTCGCACGCTGGCTTCCGTGACTTCGGCCGCTTCCCCGGCGACAGACGTTGCGCCAGATGTATTTGAGAAGCAGGAAGGCAGAGAGATGGAGAGTACAAATGAGGTCGAAGAGGAAACGGAAGAGTGTTTGACTGAAACAATGAGGAATCAGTCTGTGGATGAGATGGAGGAGAGTGGACGGAGTGTGACGCCTGTGAATTGTGAACAACCGGAACATCTGGCTGAGGATGAACGGGATTCTGGGGCGAACGTTGCGCAGTCTGATCTCAACTCGAATACGGAACAAGAGTTCCTTTCACCAATTTTCACCGAAGTGATGAAAGGTGCCTCAACAGCTCAGATGTTTGAGCTTCAAAAGGTAAAAGAAATCTCTTTTCTAAAAGGATGTTTTTTTTAGATTAAAGTCTGAAACAAAACATTTGCGGTGTTTACGTAAATTTGTGCTGTTGCAGATTATCAACGAGCTGTCGAGCCGCCTTGAAAAGAGAGAATCTCAGCTGCTGGCAGTCAACAAGGACAAGGCTAGACTGGAAGAACAGTGTGACAATCTTAGAGAGTGAGTATGCGGCATTGACACTTTACATTTTGTGGCTCCAGAAAGCTTTGAAATTCACGTTATCATCTCTGATATCTGATGTTACATTATTTAATCGCTTTAACATACTGTGAAGGATCAAGGTTGATTTTGTTCTCATCAATGATTTTTCCCTCATTATGTTTAGAATTTATCCAATTTATAGTGTGTCATAATATCCCTTAATGCGTCTAAATTAAATCTTTGCCCCCCCCAAAAAATCACAAACACGCTTTCACTTGCAAAGATGTCATGGCTCGTAATTTGCATACATTGTGATGATGAGCTTTTACACTAATGGGTTTGTTCCCCCTACAGTGAAGTTATAACTCTCAAGGAGGAGAGCTCCACAGTTCAGTCGTTAAAGGATGAATTTACTCAACGCATTGCAGATGCTGAGAGGAAAGCTCAGCTGGCTTGCAAAGAGAGAGATATAGCGAAGAAGGTAATTTGGATTTGATCCACCTTTCAATGCATCGTGATATTTTAGTTGCGGCAAAAAAAATCTTTGATTTATTAATCGGGAAAAATCTCCAGCATTCCCGAGTGTGTGTTTCAAGGTTGGCATATCTTCACAGGAAATTAAGGGTTTGCGAGAAGAGCTTTCTTCAAGACTCCACTCTAGTGTTTCGTTGGAGCTCATCAAAGAGAAGGAGGAACAGATAAGAGGCCTGCTGGAAGAGGGTAAGACGCACCGAAAATGTATCATAAACACTAAATAAGGCATTCCTCAAATACAATATTAACTCATTTACTGCCATTGACGACTAAAAACGTCTAAGATCCATTTTTTAAATTTTTTTTTTTTTACTCGGCTGGTAATGAATGAGTTAATCAGACTACTGTGTTTTACTTGTGCGCATACAATCATTGTATTCTCAATTTAAAAATCTTTGGGTATAGTTCTTTAAGTCATCTGGGATGGACCTCAAGCTCTGCGAACAGAATAAACGGTGTCAGAAATGGATGATTGCGACATGAAAGCAAAACTTTCACATAGCATGTACGTAAAAGAGCCAGTGAAATGAGAACTCAAAGGATGTATGGGACTTTGATTTTGTCAACAACTACGTTAGCTTGGTTCCTTAGCAAATCTGTAAATAATGTCAGTGTTAGCTTGTCATAGGCATCTTAACGTAATTAGCTCGGCCAGAAAGTTTGGGAACCCTGCCCACATGTTTTCCCAGTCTGTCCTCCAGAATTTATTGCTGTACTTATTCAGCATGACGTGTAAGAAGTGCGTTTCAATGTCAGACAAGGCAACAAGGCTCCAAAACTTTTCTTGGGGACACTTCTTGTCGTGTTAGGACTGCTAACCAAATAGTGCTACCTATCGAAACAGCATTCAGTGACAACAAAGCATCCATTCTCTAAAAGTATCTCGGAAGTACTTTTTGGCAAAACGCAAAATGGCCCATGACTCTTTCTATCCCTTTCGAGTGAAATACTGCTCAGGAGTAATAAAGTGTTTTCCTGTCTACATTTTACTTGTAGGTGAAAAGTTGTCCAAGCAACAACTTCAGCACAGTAACATCATCAAGAAACTGCGTGCAAAGGAGAAGGACAGCGACACGAGACTCACCAAGCAACAAAAGAAAATAACGGAACTGGAGGATGAGCTCAGGCATCTGCAGCAGGTGGGAATTAGTGCAGTGCACCATGGTGACTTCCCAACGTCCACTGTTGCCCCCCGCCCCCCCCAAAAAATAAAATAAATAAATAATCATAGCTCCTCCGCGACATACAAAGTTTCTCTCTCAGTCGATGACTTCTTTTCTGTTAAAATGCTGTTGCTGCCATTTTGTATTATCTAAGTGCCAATTAATTATTTTTCAATGACAGAATTATAACCATGATAAGTTTTTCAGCGAATAACCAAGCGCAAGTTCCCCCAAAATTCTGTGAATAGCTGAATTTGCATCGTGAATTTTCGACAGGCTAAACATAACCTTTGTACTCATGCAAAAGAAAGCAAAACAAAAATACTAAACATTAAACCCATTCTAGTTACTAAGTTAAATGTTTTAGTATAGTTATACGTTTTGGGTATTTCGCTTTCATTTTAATTGTCTTGTTTTTTTTTAGGATTAAAGTGGCATATTTTTCATTTTGAACATGGTGTGTTTAGGTTTTGGAGGGGAAGGAAGAAGTGGAGAAACAGCATCGAGACAACATCAAGAAGCTGAACTCAGCTGTCGAGCGGCAGGAGAAGGAGCAGAGCAGGTTGCAGACTGACTCTGAGGAGCTGCTGGAGAAGAACAGAAGTGTCCAGGCAGCTTTGGATAACGCTTACAAGTAAACACCAGTCTGATGCTGATAATGAAAACTCTGACGACACAAGTCTTTGGGTGATAAAAAATCGGTTTTGCATTAAATTGCTTTCATGATGCTGCTTTTGCATCTCTGCTATCATGTCGGAAACTGGCAACTTTATGGGTTGACTGCGGCACTTTACACGCCCATTGCGAATGGGTTTTAAAATTAACCCACACGCAACACACTCGTCACTTTTCATGGGTCAAACACCAGTTGGGTTTGGGAATGTTGCTGTTCAGATGTTTATTAGAGCAAAAAAAACACAGAACAAGATGAAATTTAATTCAGATTTCAAGCTTACAATGTGGGCTCTTTTTCCACTTTTTTTTTTTTTGCTTACAGGGAGCTAGCAGAACTTCACAAAGCTAACGCCAGCAGAGCCAGTAAGGTTGAAGAGGCAGCTCTGAGTAGGGAGATCCAGGTCAAGGAGCTGCAAAGTTTGGCCCTCGAGAAGGCTCAGGAGGAGGCCCGCATGCAGCAAGAGGTTCTAGCTGACCAGGTGCTGTCGGCACACATTCAAGTGGAAATGCTGTTATAGTCGTTGGAAATGCACACTCGATTGCATCTTTGATCATTCCGATTAATCACAAAGGGCTAAGTCAGTATCTGTCAGATAATGTCACGCACAAACCATACCTTATCATTTGGGGGTACTCATGTCGGCCTGAAGTGGGAATACCCCTTCAGTAACTCTTAATGGGCCTTGCAGGTGGGTGACCTGAGGTTGGCGCTTCAGAGGGCGGAGCAACAGCAGGCAAGGAAAGAAGATTATTTGAGGGAGGAGATCAGTGAATTGCAGCAGGTAATGGCATCATGTTGGGTCTCATTCTACGACGCTCATTCTCCTTAAGCATCACGTTTTTACTTATTTTTTTTTTATCTTCTTCCACAGAGGCTCCAGGAGGCGGAGTCAAGGAACCAAGAGCTCAGTGAAAGCATTACGTCAGCAACGAGGCCCTTGCTGCGTCAAATTGAAAACCTGCAGGCTTCACTAGGTGGACAAACGGCATCCTGGGAAAAATTAGAGAAAAGCATCTCTGATAGGCTTGGTGAGAGTCAAAATGATTTTCTGCGTGGAGAAAATGTCAATATATGAATAGAATTATTATTATTTGGGAAATTTTATTTCTTGAGTTTCAGGCTCCCTATTATTTTCGCGTTTCAAACCAGCCGAAATGATTCTGCCAACAAATAAGACCTCTTACTCGCCTTCTTCTCTTCCTCTCAGTTGAAGCCCAGGCGCAACTAGCCGTTGCGGTTGAGAAGGAACGTGCAGCAGCAGAAGAGGTGCTCTCCATTAAGTGCCAGTTGGCCTCACTTGAGTCCCAGAATTCGCTTCTTCGCCAGGAGAAGGTTCGGTTGCTGGCCCTTGTGGAGACTGAGAAGAGCAGAAGAGAGAAATTGGAAGATGAAAGCAGCAGGTAGTAAAGTGCAGAGGAAAAACTCATGAACCAATTAGCACACAAAATTGTATTATTACATCGTGTCTTGCTATTTTGTTTACTTATTTATTTATATTTCAGAATTATGGGTTGAATTAAATCTCTTGAAACAATTTCCAAAGGAAATAAAATCCAGATTTATAGTAACATTTGATTTATTTCAATATAGGGAACATATTGAGTTGGCAAATCTGCGAGGAGAACACAGTCGCATGCTTGAAGAAGCGAAGAAAGAAAAGGTGTCGTTTTGCTCCCTTCACTTGTTTGCCGTTATCCTTTACAAGTTTCCTGAAAGTATGTTTCTCCTCAACCAGCTGCTGCTCACCAATCAACTCGAGATGGAAAAAATGAAGGTGGAGCAGGAGAAGAAAAAGTACTACTTGGCACAAGAGGCACTCAAGGAAAAGGTTTGCTCGATTTTAAATTTCATTTGTGTCCGTTGTGGTCTCTTAACTGTCTTCTATAATGCTCTTCTCTATTTTTTTACTTTTCTTTCCCTGTTGAGGAGCAGAAGAGCATAACTCATGACCCGCCTGCTTCTTCCACGCCCTCGCTGTCCCGCTCGAGCTCCATAAGTGGGGCTGACAATGCTGCTTTGCACTCCTCTATATTGTCACAGGTACATGAGTTACACAAATGAGTTTTGGGTTCGTCTGTTAAGAAGATAAATAAGACAAGTGGCACATTTGAGACCTACTGGTTTATTTGCCACGAGCTTTCGCAGACACTATGTCTGCTTCGTCAGGTGAAGTTACTCAAGTCACACAAACATAATGGTCGGGAGCTTGACTCATTGTACGTTTTTCCTCCAAAGGATGATTCTTTCGACCAGACAATGGGGAGCGGGACCATGTCTTTGTCAATGAGCGGGACCAATTTGTATGAAGCTGCCCGGCTGTCTGGTGGCTCCAGCGTCATAGAGAATATGCAGTCTCAACTCAAACTGAGGGAAGGAGAGATAGCGCAGTTGCAGGTAACAGTTACACACACTAAAGTGTCTCATTTTTTTGAAAGGGCGCCACTACTGTTACGTTAAACATCTTGCTTTCTTGTGTCATGTTAAGCTTGAGATTTCTAGCCTGGAGAGGAGTCGTTCCGTGATGGCAGAGGAGCTGGTACGACTCACCAATTTAAACGATGAGATGGAGGAGCAGGTTTCAGAGATCCCTAAGTTAAAAATTCAACTCAAGGTGATGACAACCCAAACAAAAACAAAAAAAAAACCACAACTCTATTTTGGAGATGATGACCAGTTTACCTTCTTGGCTTCATTTGCGTTTCAGGATCTGGAACAGAGGCACAACACCATCTTGCAGATGTATGGAGAAAAAGCCGAAGAGGCAGAGGAGCTGAGGCTGGACCTTGAAGATGTCAAGAGCATGTTCAAAACCCAAATTGATGAACTGCTGAAAAACCAGAAATAAATCTGTCGCACTTTGATTGTTTACAGGATATTCACAGTGAGAATTTACACTGACAAAAAAAAAAAAATCATCTGTATTTTGAATAATTTTATTTCAGTGAATATTACAATATTCAGGCACATCTGTCCATGAAAGTGCGACGTATGCGTTGCATTGCACCAAATCAGTATGAAGGATACACTGACTGTACAGATGAGAAATCCGAAAAAGAACCCGTGAACCACACACTGAAGCTTCCAGGCATAGCAGAAAGGTCACACAAAGGTGCAATAAGTTAAAAAAAAAAAATAATAATCAGCTACAGTTTGTGCTGACATCAAGATCTTATGCCAGTTGACCAACTGAAAGATAATTATCTCCGAAAACTATTCCTGACACCACATCAGGGAAATTCTTTTGTGAACAAGGATGTTCCCAAGACCTGTCCAATTTTCTCAACATTTCCCGCTGCTCTAAAAGCTCATGTTGGCGCAACACATGTTACAGTAAAGTATACTGCGCCCCCCTCATTTAATTTTGTAATCCGAATTTTGCTTCTCTTGAATTCATCTTTGCAATTGTATTGAGATGGTGAAGGTTTTTACACTGCACAAATTCTTCCACGTGTTCTTGCTTTAAATATTAAAAGATGTACAGTACATAGTAAAGTAATTATATTAATATTGTTATACAGCGTAGCCATACCAGCGTGTGCTCTGTTCTTGAGATATAAAGGTGTGGAATTTAAATTGTATACATGTGTATATGAATAAACATTTGCGTGGTGGGGAAAAAAACATTCTTGATCTTGACACCAATGGAAAATATATCAAAAATTATATGGTTAGGTCTTTTCATAACAAAACTATTAATCAAGAATTTGGGCCATTACCGTGGCGTAGCCCACCATTGTTTTGTGTTTGTAACAGATGATTAAAGAGTAGGCTACGCTCACCTCCAAATTAGGGAGTAAGTATGTTCCTGTTCGAACCCAGCGCTATTGCACAAACACTATTAATCAGAATTCCGTGTTTCAACTAGTGGGGCTGCATAGAACATATTCTTGTTTAAAAAAAATTGGGATTGACTTCCCCTTTAAGAAACACATTTTGCATGAATTTACAAAAAATGCAATAAGGATTGTCTAATCTCAATTTATACACAAAGTGAATTGATCTGATATATTGCAGGAAATTGTATGAATAGCAAAAGGTGGTTTGCCTCGTGCCATCCCGTGGAATAGCATTTAATTCTGCGTGTAGCAAAGATATAGTTATAATTAGTAAAAAAATAAAAAATATTCGTAACTCCTCCGTATTTTGGGAAAAAATAAGTTAAATCCCTAGCACATAAGTGCTACACTTAATGTAGAGTCGGCTACTGTGTGTTCGAATCACTTGAGAACAGTCAAGAAAAGTGGAAACAGGAAGTAATTGTAACATATCTTTAATTTGGGAATTGTTCCACATGCGTTGAACAATTTGGCCTGAATGATGGTGAAATAGTCACTTCAAACTGATTATTAGGTTATGAAAACCTGCTCCCCCTAGCGGTAATCGTGATTCACTACACGCAAATTTCCGGTGTTATGGCCACCACCGGCGAAAGCAACGCTTCACTTGGGCAAAAATTAAGTTGCGCATTCAGGTAAACTTGACCTCCCTTCAGTTTATCGCAACACTTTATTATGTGATCATTAGATACGTGCATGTGTCGTTTATTCGTACAGCAAACATTAATGCACGCGCAGCTTTTTCCTCACCACGGTGCATCGATTTAGCGTTCAATTGAATTAGCGTCCTGATAGCTTTTAACTCTCCAGTTTGTATCCGCGTTCAAGAATGCAAAGCAGTTAGCAATACGCACAAACGTTTGTAACCATATATTACATCCAGACGAGAGCACACCAGCTAATGAATGCCTTATTACCAACGCATTCCGATCCCATAATTATTAGCGAATGTTAGCTCAAAGTTTGACAGCATCGGGTACAGAATCAATATCGGCGACTACTAAGTTTGAAAATGCGACAAAAATAGACGATGTTATGGGACATTTGTAATCATGTTAAGTGCCCTATTAATTCATCTAGAGGAAAATCTCTGCACATGTTAAGCGATGTATCCAGCCGTCGTTTGTTAGCCGTTGTTCTACATTGCACTATAAACTGTATGGACGGTATCAAAAGTTTTTAATACTGACCTGCTGTGTTTATAAATTCTTTATTATTGCTAAGGTGGCTGGTTGGTGGAGGGGACAGTCTCCTTAACGTTTAATGAAAATCGAGATCCGTCATCACCAAAATTCATGTGCACATCTCTACTCATGACCACTTCAACCTCTGAAAATATTAAAATGATTGCGCCGATATTTTGGATTTTAGGGACGGTAAGCTTTCACATACACGTTTGTGCATGCTCGTAATACATTAAAAAAACAAAAACAAAAAAAAAAGCTGCCCAAAATGTCCAAAAACTACGACAAATCATGACCCGGCCCAATAAATGTGCACAGATCTTCTCATGCTCATTTAAATTTCTGAAAATATTAAAACAATCGACCCAATATTATGTTGCTGAAAGAGGAAAACGCTTATCGTCTACAAAAGTGATTGTTCTAATTATATCAAGGGTAGAAGTGAGCTAAAGTACAAATTAATTTGAGTGATGATTGCTCGCAGTTTTCTGAATGTAAGCAACATTAAGCTTTTTCTTAATAGTGAGCGTCTATGGAGAGCAAACGGCTTAACTGTGTTTCTCCTAGTTATGATTGGCCAAACAAAAGTCGGAAAAAGCTTACCATTACATCCTGTTACGGGCTGTTTCCTTATGTGGCACTCAGATCTGCTTGGAATGTAGTTCCCACACACTTGACATGCCCGCATATTGTTTCATTGTGGCGTGAGGGTCACGCTCCCAACCGAACTTTACAGTCATCGGTTTGTTTCTCCTTTTTTGACCTCAGGTTCCAGCAGCCCACATGCGTGCCGCTGTGATTCTTGCTATGCTGCTCTTGGTGGTGTTGGAGCTCCTCATTTCTGCTGCTGTGGTCACCAGTGAGCGCAGCCACCACAAGCCACCAGCATCGATGTTCAACTACCGCAGCATTCCCCTGCCGCCGGAGCACATCCCGTACTTCCTGTACAACAACAAGAAGGTCGCCAAGCAGTGCCGGCTTGGCCCCCGCTGTCCTTTTCAAGTAAGATCAGCGTTTTATCAGAAGAACTGTGTTTTAACAAATGTTAATTTTTTGACATGTTAGCTTTATTTTTCATGTAATGCTTATTTGGAAATCATTCAAAAAAAAAGGTTTGGGAGAACAACAACCATCCGATGTTTGATCTGTGACTACTGCTAATAATTTTCCTTCACTATATAAAACAAGACAGAAGTCAATTGAATTAAGAAAAATCTGTTTAATTAGGTTAAAATGAGTCTGACATGGTTTTGATTTGACATTTATGCGGTTTATCGATTGACAGGCGATAAAAGGCGAACGGCTGTTTGCTTCTGCATATTTTAACCTGGTGGGCCCGACACCAAACGCAACAATCCTCCGTAATTTCTCCATATGCCCCTTTTAAGTTGCGTCACGTCACAAATTTGAGCCAATTGAGTTGGGACTTACTGTAGTTTATCCATGTTGTCTTTTCTCAAAAATGAATTTTTTTTTTTATATACAGCAGGTTGCCCTGTTGAATTTGTCGTCCTGTTGGGGTTACGAGAAGAACTGCAATCCAGCGAACCGCTTCAGCTACCCCAATTGCGACAATCCTGACTCTGGATGGTAATCCTCATTTCATAAAACAAATTCTTTCATTTCATTTTCTTGAACGCAGCCATATTGCTGTGACATCGCCGAATCGTATACATATATATTTACAATGTATGCACTGTTAGGGCAGATTCAATGGAGGCGGCCCAGGATCTTTTCTGGAAGCAGGCCGATTTTGGCTACGTGAAGGAGCGCCGCTCTGAGCTCAAAACGCTTTGCAAGGCCAGCAAGCCTGTAAGTCTCGAGCGTTTCCTTCGTTCCCACGGGGAACAGGAAAAGAAACATCAGGTTGATGCAGGCCTATTTTTAAACAAGTGCCCACAGAAAGGACCTGGACGGGATTACGTAATGAGGTGTTTAATCACAAGAAAATGTTATATTCGCGTTAAATTTTAAACATTTGCAACATTGGTGTTCCCAGGGGGACTCTTCTTTGAAATGCACAAGCCATGCAAGATTCTGTAAAGCAACAAGCCTTTACCTGGACTTGCGGAAACCACGCAGAAGTCATGAAAGGTGATGAGTTCTTAAAATCATGTGACCTCGGATTAAAAAAAAAAAAATCTCTCCCGACTCGCTGATATTTACGTTGCAGGTACCAGGAGGACTTCATTCGGAAAGGTGAGATTGGTGGTCATTGCAGACTCAACAAGCAAGCACTTGCTGCGGCGGGACAGCATAAGAGCCCATTGCAGTCTTGGTGAGAGCGTCGCGGCGACCCACTCGGAGAAAATTAGAATGAAAAATAGCTTTTCCTTCTGAATTAATTGCTAATCAATCTTTCCTATCCTGGACTTTGACTTTAGCTGTCATTAGAGTTTTGGTTTTGGCACAGCTTTAGCGATAGTTTCATTCTTTCTCAGTCTTTGTTGTAATAGAAATAGTAAGACCACAAGTTTGCCGCTTTATTTCATTGCATCGATCCTTTTTGTAGGTATGCAGAGCTTCAAACATACACAGAGTTGGATTTTCCACCCTTTCACTCTGAATCCTGCGACATCATCATCGAAAAACCCACAGTTTTCATGAAACTGGATGCTGGTAAGGCGTCAAGACCAACTCCTACTCCTACACTATGAAGTCAAACATTTTTTTTTATTATTATGAAGACAGTAAAAAGCACAAAAATGGTCAAACTAAAACTAAGTATCATGCTTGGTCAAAAGCCAACCGTCAACGAAAACAGCTCGATTTCCACTGAGCCTTCGCTTCGTCCTCTTTACCTCTAATAGCGTCTCAGAGAAGTAAGGTGGGGCGAGAATCTTAAAAAGAACTAAAAAATGTACAGGGAGCCTGTGAAGGGACCCCAGAGTAGGAATTATGTGGTCTATCTGACGAGTACCAGTCAAGAGGCAAGCAGCAGTATTTTGGACCAACTGGAGATGCTTGATGGAGGATCGGCAGTTTGTAGTTCGTGTGACAAAAAATAATAATTGTCTATTTTCTCCAGGGGTGAACATGTACCATCATTTCTGTGACTTTGTCAACCTCTACATATCCCAGCACATTAACAACTCCTTCAGCTCCGACATCAACATCGTCATGTGGGACACGGTGGGTACCTCGTTTATTTGGACAAGACTTCATTTTTCAGAAATGTCATTACAGAGGGAAGCGTAAAGTATGAGGCAATTTCGAAACAGTTGCGAGGGGATTTTATCAATTGATGAATCGATCGATGAACTGTGCGCACAAGAACATACAAACGCGATCTGGGGCAGAAAAAGCGAACAGCAAAACATATTAAATGGAACATTAACTCCAGGCTGGATTTCCGCTTATGAGAGATATTGTTCCTAAAGCTACAGACAAACTAATAAAAGACATTTCCCTTTATTGCTCCGTTTTAATTTGTTCTTTTCGTTCTGTCATTTGATAGAGTTTTCATGAATATGGAGATTTGTTTCGTGAAACGTGGAAGGCCTTCTCACAATCGGATGTCATTCACCTCAAGACCTATGATTCTAAAAGAGTAAGTGCAACTTTTATAAAGATCAATGTTTTTGTATGTATTGTGTTTTTTGGTCTGGTTAGCTAGTCAAATCCTCACAATGATCCCGAGGCATATGGGATCATATGTCATGACTAAAAAAAAAAACATTATTTGATTAGTTTTTTTTAATACCATTTTCATATAATTGGATCAATAATATGAAAGAAAATATGCCCACTTTATTTTGTTTTGAAAATCAATGAATTTTATTTATATGAGTATATGAATTATTGGAAGTTGTTTTTATTCAAACAGTAATGACTGTTTCTGAGAAAAAAATAAATAAAATTAATATTTTTCAAACTTTGAATGCCAAAATGTCTTGACTATTATTTGCCCCCCCCCCTCAAAAAAATTAAATCGACTTTTGTGGAGAGATGCTCACCCCACACAGTATTTATTATTTTTTAACATATGTTTTCATAGGTATGTTTCAAAGATGCCTTCTTCTCCCTTCTCCCGAGAATGAGATATGGTCTCTTTTACAACACACCACTAGTAAGTTGCTCAATCAATTAATTTACTCGCGTGTATTCGTGCAAATTATGACCGTAAGACACTCAACTGCATGCCAAAATTGATATATACTGATGACATTCTTATGTTCGGTTATGGACTCACTTGTACTGAACAAATTTTCATTCAAACCCGAGTGTGTTGCTAAAAAGTTATTTTTTTCAATCTACGTGATTTGTATTTTTCTCATTTTATGAAAAAATAACTCTAGCAATTATGCTCATGCTAACAATTTTAGGGGTTTTCATCTGAATACCAATCAATGTCATTCCCCTGCTTCATTTGACGGCAGATCTCTGATTGCTCCAGTGATGGATTGTTTCGGGCATTCGCCCAACATGTCCTCCATCGTCTGAACGTACTGCAGAAAGGTCCCACGGTAAAAGGCCGAAACACCAAATTAAATCAAATATTTTTTTCCTGGGAATGATAGCAAAATAACTCATTTCAAGTTTACATGTTTAATATAAATATTTCCCATATTTTTACTGAGCACTTTTTTCAGATTCACATTTTTTTTTTTTTTTCCCCCTTGGAACCGAACGCAATGTTTTTAGGCGGGACGTGTTCGCGTTACCTTGCTGGCACGCAGCACAGACTACAGAAGAATAATTAACCAAAATGAGGTGAGGCCAGCTCCTTCTTCCTTCTCTTACTTCGTCTATTTATATACGGGAAAATAAACTTGTTCATTGAGACTGCGCCTTATAATCCGGTTTTCTAAAGTGTCTTTTTCACCACATCGGCATTTTTCACAATGATCTCAGCTTTAGAAGGGTGAGATTTAGTTTGTGTGGTAGCGCTCCTATTTGACTGGCAAGACCTTTTGTGTTCGCCTAATTTGCGCTGAGTCCCGTTTTGCCCTTTTGTCATATGGCGTTCCACAAGGTTCTGTTCTGGAGCCCTTGCTCTTTTCGCTATACTCGGTTCAATCCTACAAAAACATGGAATTTCCTTCCATTGCTATGCTGAAAGACGCCTTCTCCTAGAGACCACTTTTGTCCGTCTATTGTTTGTGTATAAAACACAAATGCAAACGGTATCTGATCTTGACTGTCCAAAAATTTCTTTTCAGTCTAACTTATTCTTGTATTTTGATTGCAGCTCGTAAATGCTCTTAAAACCGTGTTGCAGCTGGAGGTCAGTGTGCTTGACTACAAATACAAGTGAGTGAGTTTTTGGGCCTCTGGTTCATTTTCTATTGTCAAACGTGTAAATTCGAACATTTGTCCGAAGTCACCAGCCGTAATGATTTGACGCCGTTACGACTGTATACACAAGACGTCAACATTCAAGTTTTCAGGGCTAGGCGACGTGACATTTTGTCCGTAAGGTTGCTTTCTGTGACTCTTTTAGGGATGTCCCGTTCCTCGAGCAATTGAGGATCACCCACAACTCGGACATCTTCATCGGAATGCACGGGGCGGGACTTACGCATCTACTCTTCCTACCCGACTGGGCTGTGATCTTCGAGCTGTAAGTGACTCCCTGTTGATCTGTGAGTGGGACAAAAATAAAAAGACAAAAGTAGAGAGCAGGCTGAGCGACGCGCTTGGCATTAAGCTCTGCCTGCCTCTGGCTGTGACGTAACGACCAATTCAACAGGCATTTCTCACATGACGGAGTATGATTTCTTGGGTGCAAAAGCCGTTTCCCGCAAGAAAACGTGAAAAAGAGGCCGATGGAGGACAGCACCTAAAATTTGCTCTTCTATCCCTCTCAGCTATAACTGCCAGGATGAAGGTTGCTATCGAGATTTGGCACGGCTGCGGGGCATTCGCTACATGACTTGGCAGAAAAAGGACAAAGTGTTCCCCCAGGACAAGGTAAGGGGAATCTCCGCGATCAATAACTTCTCCAAACACCTCCTTGTGCATTTACCATAAATATTAGTCTAATGCGCACGGCAGCGTGTAAGCCACACCCACAAAAACCTTTTTTTTAAAATTCATCAACATAAGCTGGTCTGCCTTATAAGCGGCACAGGGGCGGTTCTAGACTGCTTTATATGGGGTGGCAGGAGGTTCAGTCGAGAGGGCAGAGGTTATAACGCTTTCAAGACTTTACAATGTATCGCTTTCAACATCTGGTTTGGCACAAATCCGCAATGCAACAATATTTCACATAAAGTTGTCACACTTGACAGAACATTTGAACTTATTAAACCTAGACTAGAGCAGACTTTGATTGGTGGGCCACAATGGGTTCTAAAATTTGACAGAGGGGCCAGACAAGGAGCAGATGGATGGAGTGTTCTTATAACCTCACCTCATCGGAGAAAAATAATACATTTAATTTTAAATGAAAGTGAACAAAAGCATTACAACAATTTTGATGTGTTTTAAAAACCACAGTATTTAGAAAATAAAACATGAACAAGATTTATTCATTTAATTTTTTTCAAGTTCGGCCGGCCGGATTAAAACGTTTAACGGGCCGCGTGTGGCCCCCGGGCCGTAGTTTGCCCACACTTGCACTAGAGCAACAAACAATTCTGACTTGGTTTCCCGTTGAATGTCTTCCATAGGGTCACCACCCGACTCTTGGAGACCATCCCAAGTTTACCAACTACTCCTTTGACGTGGAGGAATTCATGCGCCTGGTGCTGCAGGCTGCACATTACGTCACACAGCATCCCAAATGGCAGCGTTGTATCATGCGTGATGAACTGTAGAGTCCTTGGGTGGGTAAAAAAAATAAATAAATAAATAAATAAATACAACACGCAAGTAGCTGACATCAGGAGACACAAGGACATTTGTATGATGATTTTTGGAGGAAAACAAGACGTCAATATCTATGGACCTCTGTGGGCAAAAAATCGGTTATTTGCTTTAATAAGTCGTTTCTAGTGAAATCCGTACACGAGGAGAGCATGTGAGCAGTTGACTCATCAGGCAAACTATACTTCATTTCCTCTGCCACCACTGCTTCATTCCACACCGATAAAGTTGGCTAATGAGCAGCTGTTCCGGCGGAACCGTAACATGTGGCCTGTTGTTACTTTTGATTTGTTTCCCCTTGATCGGAGACTGCTCGGAGCTGTTGATGTTTAACGCCTGATAATACGGAGACGTTCACAACATGCGAGCGTCATAGAGGAGGGTTCGTACACATGATTTGCAGGGGGGATAGGGACGGACGGACAAAGCCATGCCACGAATGACAAAAATGAGGAAGTAATTGACTTCCCTCCCAATAGGGTTTGTAATTACCCATAGATGCCACAAGGTGGCAGCAAAAAAACTACTTTGGTCTAAAAGAAGCTCGCACCTCACTTTATTAATCCATGGCACCCAGTTGCCACCAGGTGGTGCCAAAGCGATAATATCGGTATGGCCTAAGCACAAAAACAGCGAGTAGGTGAGTTTTGCAACCAATAATAAAAAAAAAAAAACACATCGAAAGTCTTTTTATGTGCGTATGGAAAATAGCTGGATGGAAATGTTGAACCTCCAATTTCAATGTAGTCAAGTGTTTAGCTGTATCAGACAGAGTTTGAATTGATTTGTGTGTGTGTATTTATTTTGTCTTTATGTCTTTTATATTTCATATGCCATAGATACTCCAGACCGAAGGTCTTTCTATACTTGGTCCCTTTCAGCGTTCCAAACTAACTAGGTGCAATTAGTCCAAACTTATCGCATATGCCTACTGCCATCAATAAACCCCGACGATATTGATGTTTTGTATGACCTTGACATTGTATTTTATCAAAGAAACTGTTTGTTGGACTGAAGTTTTATAGTGAAAAATACAACATTTTCATAAAAAGAAATATATTGAAAGCATACTAATGTTCTCTTGTCTGTGTTGACCGTCTGAAGCATCAAAGATTTACTCCATCCTCATTAAATCAATCATCTCTTTGAAGTCTGACCTTGGAGGGGCAACAAGCTGAACTTTCTTTCCTGGCAGTTTTTGCTGATGCCAGGCATCCCTATTCCGGCTTCATTATTTTAGTGAGTGTCGTTTTAAGGGAGAAAGGGACTTTTTGCAAAAGGGCACTAGTTCAGTTTTTTACTGTCACCATAATAAATCTGCATGACCTCAAAAAAAAAAACTATTATTATCAGTGATGCATACCAGCCACATGGGGGCAGTACAACCCCACAGATGAGCCCGAATTCTAACCCAGCGCGACGATCAACACCAGCCAGTGGAGTGCATGGTCAAAAGAATGAGTTCACTCACATTTCCAACGGGTCACAGTGCAATAATGTTGGTCACATTTTGTCATCTCCAATTTACTAAAAGTTTGGCGGAAGGAGCCAGGGAGCAGCCTGCTCTGGGAGGATGTTGTGTCTGAACTTTGACTGGATTGACATCCTCTCCATGGATGGACACTATTTATGGCCCAGCTCGGGTTACTGCCAGTGACCGCGTGAGGAATGAGGAATCACTATTCAGGGTGGGAATTAAAAGCAGAGGAACCGGCGTGTCTGCACTCATTAACCTTTGTGACTGCTTAAAATCCAACAACTGGCGTTTTCTTTTTTTCTTTTTTTTAAATCTTATATACCGCATAATGCCAAATCCAACCTTTCCTCTGGAGATGACTTGTGGTGTTGCCAGTCCAATTGTTTTAGAATCTGATTGGACCGAAGTCATGGAAGTGATGACAAATCAGAACTTTCACGGACATTTGTTGTTGATTGCGCCATCACAGTCTGTTCAGACAGCTTAATGATCTTCTTTTAAACGCCTTGAAAACTCAATGAATTGGAATGAATTACAATCCGATGAGCCGCCATTGATCGCCTTTCCTGACTTCCTAGATGAAGCGAAAAACAAGTTTAAAGATGTACTGTATATACATTTGAGGGTGATTAAGGAAGGAATATCGATTGAGGTGGGCGTGTGTTCCTCCAGTCGACAACAGTTAACCCGCAATTCTCCCCCTGGGTGAAAAGTGTTCGATTATGGGAGTGTAGAAATGAGGCTATATCCCTGATTCACGACACAGCGGGGGGCCCTCAGCATCTCCTCTTTCCTGACCAACCTTGTACCCCGATTTAATGAATACCTCGCATGAACCGGATAGCAAATGGATGGTCTAACAGCTGGCCATTTAATGGATCTAAAAAGGGATGCAAATTGAATTTTGCACCATCATGTTTTGTTGTTAAGTAAAGTGGTGGACGTTTAATGTGATTCCCACAATCTGGCCCTTCTTGGGAAAAAAACAGATAAGCGATATGGACTCATGCCTTCCATTATTTGCCCATTTCCTTTTTGATCGTCATTACGACATTGTGTTGAAAAAAAAAATATGTAGTGGCTCAAAGCTATGTGGCATTCGGTTCCTTTTCTTTTGTTCGTGTTTTACACGGTTGAAATTCGTGGGTCTTCTCTCTGGATGTGACTTGTTTCCTTGACAAGCCGACGCAGAGGAGAGAAGCACGGTGACGGGACAATCTGGCGCTATCCGTGGTACTGAAACCCAATTTATTGGTGTCGGGTAAAATCTTGCAAATAAAACTGCTTCTGAGTCACTGTTAACAAAAAAGGCTTGTTTTAACTCGAAATTCAATGGCAACTCAGTTCTATAAAAAAGTTGAGCGATGTCGCTGTTTTTAACAAAGAAATGAGTTTATTCCATATTTGAGTTTATCCAACATATTTTTTTAAGTGTAATCTATGAGGTCATTTTAAACATGCACACGTCCTCTGCATGATCTCAGCGCTTTTCAAATTTCAAATTTGTCACCTAAATACTCAAAGCTCATGTATGTATGCGCCACCAAAATACACTGACCCAGGACCGAGCAGTTCTGCCAATACAAACGTATGAGATTGGACACTCATCACCTTCGGTCGTTAGCTCGCATCGACCTCCACTCAGTCTTAAGGGGGCCCGCATATCCAACACCCTGCAATCAATCGGCATCAACACACGAGAATATTCCCGGGGATGGGATAATTGTTCAGCCAGTCTCCCGGTACTGAAAGTGAGAGGCGGCCATCATTAAATCCTGTTCAAGGGGTGTGGAAGGATGGTTTATATTTACACCCTTCACAGTCGAGTATCGATATCCACGCGGCATGTGCATGAAACGTGATCCAATTTTGGAAGGAAGTGAGGTGGGAAATGATGTGATAATGATATGAGGTTAGATGAAGACAGCAAGGGTCCCTGTCGTCATAATGACCAACGCCACGGCCAACATCTTCTATACGTGGAGGCGTTTTTGAACAAACATCTCGCGTATTTTAAAAAAAAAATTTTTTACATCTCATAAATTATGTTACTCATCACTATGTGTGACGTGCCATTTAGAAAACATACTCATAACCATTTAAATATCTTTACGGTAACTTTCAAATGGGTTCGTTTGACCCTGCAACACAACAAGTGGTTTAATTGTAATTCAAGTGTAATAATAAAACAGTCAGTTTGTTTCTCAGCAGCGACGATAATTTCAATTTGATGTGGCTTTAAAACCCAAAACTTTTTTCTTACTATTCTGAATCCCCCTCCCCTCCTTCAAAACTGGTCAGTTGGACCTGCATGCTAAATTAATCAATATTAATAAAACACTCAATGTTTATGACAAATAAATGCTTTGGTAAGTTGTTGACTCACTTTTTTAACTATAATGTTACACTTATGTCCCAGGAAGAGCAATCTGAGTAGAAGATGAGCTGGGAGATGCGTGAACTCTCTTCTTTTTCGTACAAAAATAGAGTGTAATTATACCTCCGCTACTGTAGGTGGCAGTGGCGTCTCATTGATTTATTATTAATTGCAGATGCACTTCAAAAACAAGATATTTTTGATTGCAAGCCGTTCTATATTTGTTTTTTTTTAAATTTTATTTACAGTCACATGACACATGACATAACCAAACGATACTCAACTCTTTTGGCAAAAAAGGCATCAAGCATTCAATTCCTTTCTTGACGTTTCTAACACGCAATTGTCCCCCCTCTAACCCACTACTTGGAGCTTCTTGCAAACTCCATGACATCAGCGGGTAAAATAAAAAAAAAAAAGGGGGGGTGTGCTGGAGTGGGGGTAGAGGGGGTGTACTTGCTGGTGAACTGGGCGGGCACTGTTGCACGTGCTCTGAATGGGAAGGACCGAGAACGCATCTCACTTCTCATGACCAATCGATCCCTGCATGCCCGGGTGGAGCGAAGGGAGCGCAACTATCGCCACTGCCTCCACTGTACCGCCATCACTCTTCTCGGCGTCTCCGCCAGGCTGTCACGAAGCCACCCAAACTTCTGCGGAGAGTTTGTGTGAAAACAAAACACACGCCAGTGAGGTGTCTTTAGGTTTGGTACAAAATTATTTTTGGGGTGACTTCCTCCTCAATGTGATGTTGAGATGGGACTTTGCGAGTTGAGCACATTTGGAGCACGTTGCTGTTCCAAGAACTCGCGGTTGTCCGAACCGGCTCCAGCTGCCTGGTGCTCTGCGAACGCTCTCCGAGCTTTCTTTCCTTCCGATTCGGGGCATTTGGGTTCTCCGGGAATCGGAGCGAAGACACCAAAGAGAGGATTGTGAGGAAAACACATTGGAGTTTCAAGCAACTTTACAGCACTCGTGATGTCCAGTTTATAAATTTGGGTAAGTTATATATTTATTTTTTATGAATTAAAATGTTCAACCCAAACGGTTTCAAGATGATGGAATAATGATGCTGAATGATTCACTCACATTCATTACTTACTCATTCTCAGCTGAAGGATGCGTTTGTGTACAATAGTGAATTTTAACAAATTAATAATAATTGATTTAAAAAAAAAATGTCCACGTAATTCCCGTGCGTAAAGGCGCACCGGCGAAATCGATTGAGTCGAGCGCGTGTCGCGGGTGTGTGGATAAAACCGGGACGAGATGAATGCGACGTGTCCACGCCACCCATTTTAAATCAACGATCGACACCGAGTTCCACGCTGCAGAGCACTCATTGAGTGCCAGCATCGACCCTGACGATCGGCAAAGCAAGCTCTCACTCCGCTGCCTCTTCGTGCGGACCGAGATGGACTATCGAGGTGGAGAGATGGAGATTAAACGAAAGACGGACGAGTAACGCCGAACCGGGGCTTGTGTGAACCGAATGAGAGTCGATTGGGACGAAGGCGTGTTGCAGAAATGCAACGGTCACATTCTATTGGAGGAAAACGCACGCATTCAGATTGTGCTTTCTCTCTTTCTCAATGTCTGTTAATGTGCGCAGTAATCGTGTTTTAATTGTGAGCCCCCCCCCCCTCACCGCCCTCCCCCGACATCATTTCCTCCGCTCCATTCTCCGCCTATATCTCTGCTTTCCTGCTGCTAGCCTCTGCAATTTGTACTGTATTAAAAGCGAGTAATTATTCCCCCCCATTGTCTCAACCACGCGACACTCCACCGCGGTGAGCGGTGCGATTAGTAAGGAAGGTTTGTGGAGCTACGGGGTGGCATTGAGGGGCGCAGGGGTTGGGGAGGAGGGGGGGGGGGGGTTGGAGAAGAGGATCTGTCCAGGGAGTTAACTCTCATTGACAGGCACATTAACACGGGAGCAACACTCTTAATCCTGTGGAGATTGCACATCCTCCAACCTTGTCACACGTGCACACGCACGCGCGCACACCTGTTGGAGGAGGGCTTGCCCGTGAGCATCAGTGAATGGCTCCTTCACTTTTGTCTCCTGTGTAGCACTATTCATAGATAAACTTGATTACTTTGCCACGCAGTGAAAACAAGGACAGGGACGGAGCCCTGTCGCAATAGCAAAAAAAAATAAATAAATAAAATTTAAAAAAAATCAGAAAGTAGATTTTTAACTTTACCACAAGGTGGTGGTAAAGGACTACTTTTGTGGAAATGAAGCTCCTCAATTAACTTCGTCAGTTTTTTTTCTATTGAGTTCCCTGCTTCCTTTCACTTCATTGTCCTTGTTCACGTCACGTTACAGTTTGTCACTTTGGATCCGTTTGGACTCGAGTTCATTTCATATTTCCGATTGCACATGCCTTGTTTGCCTTTTTGTTTTATTTTTGGAGTACATCATGCGCTTCTGCCTTGCTTTTCTGCTTCCCCGCACTTGCTTCCTCAGCCCTGACAAATAATCCCCCCCCCACCCCAAATTGCAAACATATGGAGTTTCTTTGTCATCTCATCTGTATCTCCGCTCCCCGATCTGGTGACGAATCTCCCAGCAATGGGACAGCTTGCAATCCTCTGGGCCCTTCGGTGCTCCGAGTCTTAACAGCCTCCTGATCTACTTTCCCGAGTGGGAACTGTTCAGGATGACTGCCCGGCGATGAGTGTGTTGTGTGCATTTGCGCTTGTGCATGAGGAGGCAGTGCAAAGCAGCAGCAGGGAGGGCACGGGAGGTGAGCGAAATGTGCTGGGGAGCCAAAAATAAGCGTTGCAAGAGGCATGCGATGACATGTACCGAGCGTGTGCGTGTGTTACCGGACACATGAGAGGATGATCATGTGTGTGTGAGATGCTCGATGAATTAGGGTGACAGATACACACGCTGGCATGAGCTCTGACGGTGATGAATGGATACTTCCTGACTGAGAGGAGATGGAGGAGAAGGAGTTGGTCGGAGGCATTCCTTCATGAACGATGGAGATTGGACGGCCATTTGTTCATAGCAGCATCCCGTAGCGCTCATTCCTCTCCAGCACTCTCGGGTGTGTTGAGTCAGTATGTGGACAGGCATCATTCAGCAGAAGTGGACAACTTTGCTTATCCTCGTGAAATGTGCAGAAATGAGGAGCAGTATTCCCGCACAAGCAGGAGATGCATGGACGTAATAGAGGAAGAAGCGATGTAAAAAAAAAAAAAAAAAAATCAATGGCTGCCTTGCGTGTGTGTTTTCTAGCTCCACCGCAAAGACCTTCATTAGACAGAGGTCATGACTCGTGGGGAGGAAACAAGGCCAAAGTTCAGTCCTTGCTTTGGCAGGCAATAAAGACCACACGTTCGGCTTTTGGTGACAGGCTCGGGATTATTTCACCAAGGCGTTGTGAACAAGATGAATGCGAGCGCAGGAATTGAATGGTTTTGATTAAAAATCATTAGTCAGCCCACATTGGAGAATTTCTTTTCCGCATATCCCCAAGTGCTCTGCGGCGGGTGATGTAATCCAGAGGCAGTCGAAATACTCCACTTAACTGAAATGATGCGATGATGATCCTCACACACAGGAAGGAATATTTTTGTACCCTGAACCTCCGAATTGTGAGGCAGTCACAATGTTAATTATTCCTCTTTGCTACCAGAAACAACATTACGTGACTTTATATTCCGGGAAGTGAAAATATTGTTCCTTTTTTACTTTGATTCCAACCACTTGAAGTAGTTTTGGGATGATTGGCCATGGAGAAAATTATTGAACAGCTTTCCCTTCTCCGTCGATATTTCTGGAGTGTCTGTAAAATTTTTGTGCTTACATCCAGTAGAACAGGTGTTGGATGAGGAGACCAGAATTAAAATCTTGGTTCTAGTTTATCCCAAAAACCTTTTAATGGGGTTGAGGTCAGGGCTCTTTTTTACTATGACAAAACACGACATAATTGTCTCATTATTTTTGCTAAGATGAAATATTAAGATTCTGAGGCAAGTATGTGATTATTTCATTTACTGCCATTGACGGCTAAAGACGTCAAAAATCCATTTGAACTTAAAGTAAAATTCATTATTAAGAGGAGTCCTCTTAAAAAACCGTGGCTGCGTGTGTTTCATAAGAATAAATGAATACATTGCATTTCAACAGAAATAGTTGTTCCAAAAGAACATTTAATCCAGCGGCGCAGTTGAAGCGGGACCATTTCGAAGTAGCCCTTGTGTGTGGGGGTGTGTGTGTCTCCATTGTTTCCGTCATCCGGACGGTTTTTGGCTTTGGGACTGTTCACTTTGCCATTGTCTCTTCAGCTCAGGATGACTTTTGAAGGCAAAGCCAACATTTACCATGACCTCTTTTTTTCCCCATTGCGTTTAAAAAAAGAAAAAAGAAAAAAAAAAAAGACATATCAGGCGACAATGACAAAATGATTTTTATTCACATTGATGTGAAAAAAATAAATAAATGAAAACAGTGTCATATGCATGCTATGCCAGTAACTGTTTTATTTTTTTATTTTTTTTTAAAATAATGTGTTTATGTTGACCACAGTAGTCAACAGGAAGAGTAAAAGTGTACTTTGGCTGAAAGAAAGTTATCAATATATTTTTTTTCCTTTTGGTTGGGAAGTGCTTTTGCGAGTTTACACTTAACACTTAACAGTGCAAGCACAGTTGCAGAGACGGGGGTCGGAAAAAGCACAAAGACCAGGCAGAGAGGGAATAGAAACCTCGGAACGAAACACACACAGACTAATCTGATTGAAGAATCATGGAAACACCACAAGCAGCACAAACACAGAAAGCACAGATAGAATTCGAACGAAATACATGACTTGAATGACATATTTCTAGTGCTTTTAAATTTTTTTTAAAGCTAATATTCATTTCGTGTCGCGTAAACATCCCCATGTGATGCCGTCAAAGCTCACGAGATCATGTTTAACCTTTCGAGGACTTCCATGATCTCGCTTTGCTTCCATAGAATACGCTTGATGTGTTTCAGCTTCCAAAAACATTCCTGGCTATGACGTTAATTGAAGACTCCAAAATCACTCGTCATATGTTTTCTGAAGGCGTGAAAACACCAGATGGATTGAGACGCTCAATAATCTCCTTCCAATTAACAAGAAGGAGCCAGATCTACCAAAAAAAAAAAAAAATCCTGAAGCTGTGTTCAAATTTGCAGTTTGCGATCTCCAAAGGAGCCTTCGCAGGCTGGCTCGTGTGAAGGCTCCCTCATGTAGGCTTGCGTAAACTGTGGCCAATTTGGACGGAATTAGAATCCGAATCATCGTCATTGTATTGTGTTACAAGAGGTGTCGTGAGAATAATAAATACAAATTCCCTGCCGAGTCCGAACGTGAGGTGCCTTTTGGTGTCACCGAGTTTTAAGTGTAGGCTACGAAGAAAGTTCTGAAGCAGCCTTCACTCGTAGGGCCTGCCTCCATGGAAACAAATGCCAAATTTGAAGGCTGGATTGGAATTTGGACACCGGTCCACGACTTGCGGCCAACAAATTCAGCCTTTCGGGGATGCATATTACTAATTTGAAACAGCTTGCGTTTCCTGTTCCCTTCATATTCCAGATTCACAGTGTTGAGCAACAGCTCGCCCCCTAGTGACAAAAAGTGGAATGACATCCAAAATAGCAAAAATACCAAATTCTTACTGGGCATAAAAAAATCAGCAAAAGATCCGAGCTGCAATGAAGTTGGGCAGACCGTATTGTTCCTTGTCGTCATGTTTCACAACATTTTCGCAACTTAGTCATAGCTCATTGTGTAATTTAAACTGTCGTCATTTTACAAAGACCCGCTCTGCAGACTTCATCATCTTCCCGGTACAAGTCGAATAAACTCCTTCCCACCTGCCTCAAGGTGAATTCCTCCACATCTCCAACTGACTTTGACCATGACAAATCTCCCCAAGTGATAGTAATGATCGTAATTGAACAGGCAGCGTCTCTTCCCACAGCGCTCTATCTATCACCTTGCTCGCATCTGCTGCCTCCTCTCGCCCGCGTAGGTATTAAAGTGTGTGTCAGCCCGGGTGACGCCGCGTCCCAGTTCGCTCCCCTCTGGCAGCCGCCAGATGTGTCCGTAACTGTGGGTGACAGTGCGACGATGGGGGCTTATGAAAAGCTCCCAGCATGCACCGCGGTGTGTTTGTCCGCCGTGAGGCCGGTACAAGGAAAGTGCGGTGGCGCCGGAGCCCGGGGCGTCCATCACAGCCACCCTTTAACAACGCGGCGCCTTGTGAGTGGTGAGGAGAGTTTAAGTGTGGGAGATGCAGAGCATGAAAGGTGGACGGGGGAGTTGGGGAGCGGAGGTGAGACGACAACACGGAGGGGCAGGGAAAGACCTCGGGGGCCTTGAGGAGGGGAGGGAGCTGCGTTTGGAGGGATGTGGGAGAGAAATCTTCAACAGAGAGGAATATGGGTAGTCGGGACTGAGGGGAGAGAGTGAGTTTGTGTAAGAGTGTGTGACTGTGTGCACTCCTTATGTGTGTGTGTGTGTGTGTGTGCGCGAGCTGGAGGTGATGGCTTTGTAATGAAAACAGCAGGCAGCCAGCGATCGAGGGTCCCTGTAGGTGGCTGACTGATGTCAGTCACCAGCGTGCAGCAACATCCCTTGGGGATTGCTGTTTGGTGAAGTGTGCGTGTGTGTGAGTGTGTGTGTGCTATTATTCCACATTCATCAACACCGCTGATTTTGCACTTTCTTACAAATCGGAACTACAATTAAATACCCCAGAGTGAGCTGCTTTTTTTTTTTTTTTTGCCTGCGTGTTCGTGTGTATGCGCGATAGAATGCGTTGGGGTGTGCGTGTGTGTGTGTGTGTGTGAAGGTGATTATTCTTAACAAAAGCTAACAAATTGCAAAAACTGACATTTTGTTCATGAATTAAAATAAAAATAGTAATGCTTTTAAACGAAAACTAATTGAAACTACATTGTATGTTTACAAAACTAACTAGGGCTGCAAGCGGCTTGGGAAATTGGCACATTCAAATGTGATTTATTTTTTTAAATGTCATAATAACCCTCTAACATATCCATTTTGTCAGGCCAGGCATTGTGATGTGAATTTGAATCGACAGCAAGTGGTAAAATTGCCGCCACATTAGATGGATAAAACTGTGAGGCTTTTGCTTTTAAAATCAAATTCCTCAATGCTGTGAGAATCAGAATGTCTTCTCTAGGCGCACAAAACATTTATTTTTTATTTTTACTTGATTTACCCTTTAAAATAATACTTTTTCTGAGTGATGTTTATGTTTAAATCTTGCACTCAATTCACAAAATAAGGAAAAAACTAAAACTAAATCAAATCAAAAACATTTTCCAATAAAACTAATAAACACTCCAAAAAATCCCGAAAACCCCCCCCCACTCTGACAAATAATTAAAACGAACTAAAAAAAAAAAAAAAAAACATGTCTACGTTTGTGTGATTGAGAGAGGCCTCAAGGGAGCCGCATGAGCAAGGTGTCATGCTCAGGAGACCCCCAGACAAATTAATTCACTTATTGACACACTACTGACACGTCTCAGTGACTTTGTAAAATGAACAATTGATCAGGCTTCCTCCCCGCGTCAGTCGTTGTGCCTCTGTCTCTCGCCCACACTCCATCATTCTGACCTCTCTCTCTCTCTTCGCTTCTCTGACATTCCACCAAACTGACCACTCGCTCCAACCCCCCCCCCCCCCTTGCCTTCCTCTTCTCCTGACTTCCTTTCTTCCTTCTCTGTCAAGTTCGTCTTTTCCTTTGGCCTTTCGCTTGACAGGCACGACACGTACGGTAATCAATACGGTTGCGTGCAAGATGATCATTAGCAGCGGAGCCGATTGACATCATCATCATGTCGCGGGTTTGTCTCCTCGTGTGTATGTAGAAAGATTACAAAAAATGAAGATTTTGATCTCGGGTCTCATTGAAAAAAAATCGCAATTTCTACGTCACGCATCCTAATTTGAATGCTCAGCTTAATCTTTGGCCAGTACTTGACGTATCGGGCCAGTGATTGCTGTTCAATACGGACGCAAGAACCCAGATGAGGTTGGAACTTGACCAAGAAGTAGGCTGACGCTGAATTTTAGATTCTTTTTCAGTCGGAGATGCCACACAATGGGAAGGCCAACCGGGCGAACGCATGGCTGTCGCGTCCCCTCGCCTTCCCCGTCCATTACGGGATGGTCCTTTCAGATCACAAGTGACAAGCACACACAAAATCGTCATATGTGAGGATGGTATACGTTACTTTTTTTTTCCTTCTCGTGTGGGGAACGCAATCAATCAGAGGACTGAATTGAAGATTACTCCACTACTGTCTCCTTAGTTATGTTTGCCATGCAGCTCGAAACTTTTGCCGTAACAACACTTTTACTCACAATGCCATGAGCATCTGACAGTTCCTGACAGAGAAAAACAAACGAACAAATCACCAGAACTTGCTCCGTGTTTTTTTTTGTTATTGTCATTGCTATTTAAAGAGGCGCCGTTTTCAAAACATGGAAGACATCAAGACGGTCGTGACGGTGAAGCTGCCGTGGAATCATCGCAGGTGTTCATTGAGGCGCGGCGGAGAATTCTAAGGAAATGCGTTGGACTCGACTTCAAAACGGTAAACGCCATTGCTCGGACTTTTCTGGCAAACCTCGTGCATGTCATTGATTGCGTTTCAGTGACGCCTGGCTCACAATGACAGGCTTTACTTGATCCGTGCACTTACACCGCACTCACATTACCAGATGTCCGCTTCATATCTGATCTTTATACTCATTTTTTGGGGGGGGGGATTCTTGATTCGGATGGAAAAAAAATAAATATCTGATTCCGTGCAGCTTTTTTCAACTTGCGGTGTCCTAACGCCATCGTTTGAAATCCGAACTGGGGCAACGTTGTGTCACAAGAACTCTGTACATCCAGCCGCAATTTGGTTGGAAGAGAAAGAAAACATTTGGAAACTTCCAAATAGAACATCTGACTAAAGAATGTTGCACTGAATCACTCCGAAAAAAATCATCTATCCAACTTTAAAACAATGATGGAGCCAAGTATTCCGATTATCAGAGCTGGGCACTTGACCCTTTTTTGCTAGTCAGTCCCCCGCCCACCGGCCACGCCCCTCTGGCTTGAGTCATAAAAATTGTCGCCCGTTCCATCCACCCATTCCAAAATCCACATTCGGACTTGCTTAACCGAGCCATTTTTAAAAAAAAATTTTAAACATGTGACGCGAGATCTACATTCCGAATGATTTCAATCAGAATGACAAAAAAAAGTCTCCATGTACACCCGGCTACAATCTGCTCCATCGTCGGTTACTTTGGTTCTGCCGCATGGCGTCCGATTTCCTTTTTCACAATGTCGATGTGAAGACACAGAAAAACAAAATGTCGTCGAACTTGCTGCAGAATTCAACGCAGACTGAACACAACAGAATTCCTAGATTTTTTTTCTGAATCTAAACAGCACATAGCAGCCGGCAAACATACCAAAGGCATCGATTTTGCAGAGCGCATTTATCTCAAATGTTGAATCCAGTTGTAAACCAAATGTGGGCGTGTGTCGTCCTCTCAGAGTGTCTGTCTCCTTTGCTTTCTACCTTTTCTATCCATCATGCAGTGTCGAGGGACACTGACATTTAAAGGCCCTTTATTGCTTTATTAGAGTGTGCAGGATTTACGGCTCAGGCCCGCAGTCTGTCTGTCAGTAGAGCTTGTTGTGATCTATGTCGACCAATGCCGGCTGCCTGAGCTTTAATCGACAAACGTGTAAAGAGGGAACCTGGGACCGAGCTGCGGTTGCGCTCGTGGTATCAGCGAGCCAGTGTTTATTAGCCAGTTAGTGTCCGTGGTGTTTTTTTGTTTTTTTTCCCTCCCATAAAACAAACACCAGCCTACATCTGTGTCCTCTCCTCCGCCAAGTGGAGAGGATATTAAAAGACGGTAATAAGACAAGCAGGCGTGACAAACTCACTCGGGCAGTGCAAATGCTGAAAGGACACACAATTTATTTTTGTGATTATTTTTTTTTTTTTTTCTAGCTTCAATTGATATATCAATGCAATGCCGTCTGATTTTGGTGCTGCCCGCCAAACGCCCCATTGCCCCCCCACCAATTCATGCCCTGATCAGTATGACAGCTTGCACAACAAGAATGGCAAATGAAGGCCGCTTAGTTGAGTTGTAATGGCATCGCGTTGCTAAGGCCATTCTCGGGACTTGAACGTCGATAGCACAGCCAAGTGATGTTCCGGTATTGAGAAACTCGCAAATCTCCCTCCCCTTCTTCTCCTTCCTCAACCATTTCACCACACAGAGATTGTTCTAGCTAATTACTTGACGCTTTATTGGCGGAAACGTGCTATATTAGTGCGGCTCTAGATCAGGTGTGGGCAAACTATGGCCCGGGGGCCACATGCTGCCCGTTAAATGTTTTAATCCGGCCCGCCGAACTTGAGAAAAACTGATTGAATAAACCGTGTTAATGTTTTGTTTTCTAATCTATACTCAGATTACTAAACCATCATTTTCTGTAAAAATGTGAAATATTAAGGTAACACGTGACAGACATCAATGATTGTGACGTTACTCAGCTGCACGGCAGAGTGTGTCAGTCACGTCTTCATTTCGCAGAAAATGCCATGCTGCTTTATTTTTGATTAAGACCTTTCTGATGGGACGGAATAGGTCACCAAGATTCAAAGTGCAAGTTTAATTTGGATAATTCATGTGCGCACGAAGTGCACGCGTTGCAAAGTTGGCAAATGTCCTCGCAGAGTGCCAGCAGATGATGCTGTTAGGATGCAGGGCACGCGGATATGTTTGTGGCCGACGTGGGATTGTCTCATTGCATGTCAATGACTCGTAGTGTCGCCCGCGTGTGTGTGTAATGAGGAAGACACAGATTCAGACTTGCACCTGGCGACAAGTGTGATGTTGGTCGAGGGTTGATTTTAACAAGAGCGTAACCTGTCTGTGCACTGTTTGCCAGTTTGTGTTTAGTGTGTGTGTGGCGGAATTAATACGTGCTCTTACTGCTGTCGATATCCAGTAAACGCTCGCCATCTCATGATTAAAAACGCATGAGAATTCAACAGGATTTACCAAAACCCGAAAAAAAAATTCCCTTCAGTGGGTAACCGTTGTTGTTTTTTTTAAATAAAATCTCATCAAAGCAAGCTTTTTTTTGTAAAGTAAGTCTTCACCAATTAAAATTTATAATAATATAACAATCAGTTGATGACCGTCTCTCTCATTTAGTTTACGTTAAGATGTAATATTGTGCCGTACAGCAGAGGGCAGTGTTGGATATTTTGTTTGAAAGGACTGTTGGCAAAGTGAACAAGAAGAAGAATCTCGAGGAGGAGGAGGAGGAGGGGGGGGGGAAAGAAAGTCTGCGTGCTGTAGCGATGGCTGAAAAATGTGTATATCACCTCAGCAATAAAAGTTCGAGCTCGTTTCAGACCCAACTGTGTCAGGTTAGTGGTGTAACACCGGCGCAGTTAAAAAGTCCAATGTGTATGTACAGTACTGATTACAGTATTTATTTTTCTGTACACACATACGTCACGTGTCTTAACACAATATTTTGCATCTTTATGAGAGGTCCATTCATTCTTGTGTTACATTTTTGGGGGGCCTCCGTCATTACATAATACATTTTCTAGCATCTAATCATTTACACTTACAAATCCCGAAGTCAGCAACACAATTGGGTCCCCATCATAATGGATGCTCAAACATACACACATGACACACACGTGCAGTTCTATTGCACTCTTCTAATGAGCGTATCGGAGCACAAACCTGATAAAAATGCACGCCGTGGCCCTCGCTTTAAAAAGAGAATAAGAAATGGGCTTCTGTGCTTCCATGCAGCATGCCTAATCACTCAGCGATGCAACACATGCATCTTGCAGATTCCTACACAAGGTACAGGAATGGAATGTACACGATCCCCGATATGCAAATTGCAAACACATAAGCGAACGCACACGTGCCAATGTAGAAGGCAGATACATGCAAATAGTGCACATTTCAAAGTAGAACCAAAGCTACAGATCGCTTCCTGTAATACATGTGACAGCAGCTCCTCTGCGAAAAGCAGAGTGGAAGGCACTTTGTAGAAAAGAAGCCATTCATTTCCTCTATGTGTGTTTTATCTTACTCGTTATTATAATCTCATTTGCTTACACGCTTTCACCCTTGCCTCCTCTCTTGCGCTTTCTCCCTCGCTCGCTCTATGCCGATGCTGTCATACCTTTTACCATGTCTCCCACTCATCTCCTCCCTCGGTGTCACGCATCAATATCGTATTGAAACACTCTCACACTTTGTATTCACTCAGTGCTGTGTGTCACTTTCCCGTTGCTTATAGTTTCTTACAAGAATGCTCTCCAAGCACACGCAAATCTGTTCTTGTTACCTTGAGCTTTGCGTTGTCACCCAAATGTGTTGATTTATTTGTCTGCCAGCTATCTATCTATCTATCTATCTATCTATCTATCTATCTGTCTGTCTGTCTGTCTGTCTGACTGTCTGTCTGTCATTTTAATGTAACAAAAAGCCACTTGACTGTCTCTGACGCAGTTCGACCCATCACCACTAGGGGTCAGTGGCACGACGCGGACTGCCCCCGTCTCTGGTTGAAGCTGACACCTTCCCGCCTAAGTTCCCAAGCATTTGCAGGAGGCTGAGCTGAATTTTAATGAGGCATGATGAATAATGAAGGTTTAAAGAGGGGAAGACATTTTGTTATTAATGTGAATCTGTTGTCTTACCTTCCGTTTGCTGAGTTGGTGGCTTTGAAAAGAGAGGTGTGTTGACACGCTTATAAGGGGGAATGCAAATTTACCCTGCTTGAGTTTGCCACTCACTTGTATTTAGGGAAGACCTCTCCTGCCGACTATTGTCTCTCTGTTTGAATTTACCTTGCAAACAGGCTGTGTGTAAATGTGCGGGCGTGTGTGTAATGTGTAAGTGGTAAAAATGTTTGTCATCATCTGTGCTTTTGGGGGCTCACTGAATGATGACTAGACAATTTTTTGGGTTATGTGCACTCGTTTTTATGAAACATTTAGACAAGACACACATCCATCACATGGTTTTTGTGTGGACAGTATGCACTGTATGTGCGTGTACACCATCATACAAGGCCATCGGAGGCTATACCGAGGCACACGGGCCTCTCTGACCTGTTGTCTTTTTGCTTGCTCATTCCAGGGGCTTCTTCTGTTTGAGGGGAGAAGCAGGAAGAGAAGCGAGAGGAAGAAGGGGCGGGCCGAAGTGTGATTGGAAGCAGCGATGACCCGGTGCTTTTAAAGAGCCGAATCTGATCAATTACAAAGGCAACCAGGTAATAGAAAAGGACCCAGTAAGGGATACAGTTATTGGCTTTATTGAGTGAAGCAATTGGTTGTATAGCCCATAAAATGTTGGCTTATATCAACACCTTCATGAATTGTTGTTATTATTTTTAATCTGTTGTCGTCTGCTTTGAAAAGAGACGTGCGTTGACACATTCTTATAAGGCGGATGTTAATTTACCCTCCTTGAGATGCTTCAGATGCTTGGGTTGGTCAATGTGGTCCACTTGGTCAGTATGTTTAACGTAGAGACCTCCCAGATGACCCCACTTGATTATTTTTTTTAATTTGTTCATCTTTTGGGGGCATTTGAAGGCCATAAAAATAAAAATAAACATAAATAATCTTCAAGGTTATGCCACGATTGTCATTACAAGCATTCACCCTTCACATTGTTGTCCCGTACTCAAAAGACAATGCTCTGTTTATCGTGATGTTTTGTTTTCTATGTTTAGGTTCTAATCTCTGCACATGCCCCCTTCCCCCCCCCTTCTTGTCTTCCTCCTCCACGGCGTCCTTGCACCTCACTTTCCTCCTCCCTTCTCGCAGGATGAAACTGTGGGCGAGTTCAGCTTGGCCCTTGCAGGTGGCCTACCTCGTTGCCTTGGCGATGCTCTACGTTGCCCCCGTGGCCGCCGGCAACCGCAACCATCGGGGATCGACAGGTACACATCGGCTCTCGCGCTGAGCCCCTTTCACAAATACCGCAAGAGGTTAATTACACTGTCAGTGCAGAGGTCCGAGATGTTTCTCAAGGCTTAGCCAAGGCGGTCCTGATGGAAGGGGACTGATCTCCCTCTCCTCCTCTCTTGACAGAATGTAAGATAGACTTTCGCAATCTTTATTGAGCCTAGACCAGGCTTGGTATCGTTTTGGAATTTGAATTATATTTATCCATTTATTTATTTTGGGTGGATTTGTTAGTTTTAGTTTTAGTTTTTCCATAAACGCTTAGTTTTAGTTAGTTCTCACAGTAGCGTTTTTTAATTTATTTTTTTTGAAAAAGTTTTTTTTATTGTGTGCAAGAATAAAAAAAAAAGCTCATGATAAGTATTGTGTAGAAAAAAAAATTACTAAAATATTATTTTAAAACATTTTGACAACATGGTGTATTTTACAATAACAGTCCAGAGACTTTGAATAAAATGTTTGTTCCACCTTTTGATGATGCATGATATAGCAAAAGAACACGTCAGGTATTCATTATTTCACAGTTTTATTTTTATAAGTGTAATAGATTTTTTTTTAATTTTTTTTATTTTTTCGATCCTGTTAAACTAGAAGGCCTTGTTTGCCAAGATGCCAACTTCTTAAGTGGATTTGTGGCTTGAACTAACATTGAGAAGTATTAAACCAGGTTGTACAGTGTACTATTGTTTTACACACTGCATATATATTTTTCATATATATGAACCAAAATATTTTTTATAACTGAGCACTGCATTTTGGCTTGAGTTAAATGTCAAGAGCAGGTGAGCCATTCGAGCCAAAGCCACGCGCAAACTTCTCTACTCGGAGCGACGTCATCTGCTGACTCTTTTTTATTGGCTGCTGCATGACGCCGTCACTTCACTTACTTGATTTTTATTTTATTTTTAGTTATTTCGTTTGCTTTCGTTAACCTTGGCCAAGACAAGAATGTCAAAATTAAAATATCCTGTTCATTGAAATAATATCAAAAGAGTGTCAAACAGCTTCACGGACCCTCTGTTCACTAAGATTGACAACATACATGCAAAAGGAAAAAAAAAAAAAAAAGGGTGTGGGGGGGCATATCTGATGTTGGAAGTGACTGATGGAGACAAGCCGCTCTTTCGTGCTTGGATGCAAACACGGCTCCAGTGAGTGATTCTACTGTATGGATGTAAATGGCACTTAAGCTGTCAGAAGACGTCAACACAAATATATCAGCGTGGGTGTGATCTGATCTACTAAAAGTGCTTGGAGACGTCCAACACTTCATCGGTGCTGCTAACATTCATCAGTCTGCCCCTCCTGATTGAGAATATCTCGCGATTGATTTTAGGGTCCTCATTTATTGACAGTCATTACATGAACCTGCTGGGACAATTGTGGCTTGTCGGGAAACAACCTCTGGAGTCACCTCTTTCTCACACTTAATTATGACAATTTCCTTAATTGTCTCTCGGTTTCTTCACTCCCACCGCTTGTGTTTTGCAAGGTGACCTTTATTTGCAGTCGAAATGCGACCAGCCTGCAGTGTGGGCAGTGAGTGATGGTATTAGTTTTCCTTTTGATCGAGAGGAGGCAGCCTGCTTACGGCAGGGACACCACTAATTGCAGGCCTCGTGTATTGTGAAGGTCACGAGTGCCCAGCCCCTCCTTTGTCACCCTCACTGTGGAACAAGATGACTTGCTCCCAAACCAATTGCTGAATTTTGCACTTTTATTTTTAATTGGTTGAGGTCGAAACATTGTTGGCTGTAAATATTAGCCTCCAAAACAAAGTGATGCCAAAAAAAAAAATAATTGGATTAATTTTTGGTCATTATTTTGATGGCGATAATCAGTTGCTCATTTGGGGGGAAATGTCTCGGAGGCTGAAGGTTCTAAATTGTCCATAGGCGTGCATGTGAGTGTGAATTGTTGACCACATGTACCTTGCAATTGCCTGGCAACCGGTCCAGGGTGTAATATCGCCTCTTATCCAAAGTCAACTGGGGTCTGCTCCACTTTTCCGACGACCGTTTTGAGAATAATCGATAAATAAAACAGATGGAATGTGGGCGTTTGTTGGATTCACATCGCAGCTGTAGTTCAGTTAGCCACCACAGGGTGGCACTAGAGGTCAGAAAATGCGGTGCTGGGCTCTTTGTGTTGTCACTTTTAAACTCAGTCGCATTCATTTTGGAATCATTATAAGAGGCATTTGTGTTGTTTAGTCAACAACATTGAGTCAAAGTGAAATAAATTCAAGGCCAGCTTGCGGACTTGGTATATGAGTCACCTTTCCCAGAACAAGGTTGGACGAACAACCGAATGTGAACGTCGCATAGAATTTGCCACATTTCTGACTGATTGATGGTAAATTCAATGTTCTGACATTTGCCATTGTGCAAACACCACTCGAGAGACCAAAAACAACAAATCTGCATTGCAGGCAGAGCATACGAAAAGGGCAGAAAAGTGATGAGGATTCCAAGGGCACATGACTTTTTGGTACCTCAGATTTCAAGGCATGTAATCGAGTTCTTTAAACAAGAAGAATTGATTAACTATCATACAGGAATTGACGAGGTATTGCAACGACTGAAGAAATGTTATGTAAAGCTGGCTTCCACGCACGATGGAGGAGGTAACGTGCGCTAGGCTAAAAATACTCACCGCATGGCGAGTTGGTTTGCACGACTTGTGGGGGGTGAGTGATCTCGCTGCATTTGAGCAACAACTTTCTACTTAGTGTTATGTGCATGTATCCGTCCATGCAGTGTACGTAGAGTAATTGACATCATCGAAACTGTGAAGGCGATACTAAAGCGCTACATAACATGCATGCGACTGTGTCGCGTAGCATCATCTGGATTATTTTGGAATGCATATCATCTGAAATGACGAAAAACTATTTTACACTCATCAGGGATGCCGATTATTATACAGAAATTTGTGTTTAGTGGGTTAAACCAAATAGAATCAAGGGACAGTGAATGTGATGTGGAGAATAGTGATGTGAATTTCAGCTCCAAATTTAAATGATTTTTTTAATTAGGCTTGGTTACCTCAAAGGCACCTTCGTGGCTCCTTAAAGTTTTTGTTGCTTCGAATATATATATATTTTTTTACCAAGTTATGTGTAAATTGAATTATGAATTAAAAACATACGTTGCATCGAATCGAATATGCGTGACTGATGTTGCTTTATTAATTCCTGCACTGAGAGTGCAACAAAAATGAACTTAAATAAAATCCCCCAAAAGGACCATTAAAAAAAATGTGTCAAATATTTTTTAATAATATAATATACTTGGTGTCTGTAACCCCCCCTTCACCCTTCTGCTTAGTGTGGACATATAGACGGCGCCACAAAATTTGAACCAAGACATAGACATTCACGATTGATGGCTTGCACAGGGCTCGGCTGAGGACAGATCTCTCAACCCGAAGACCGGACTGGACTGGAAAAGCGGTTCGAATTTAAGACACTGGATGCAGCAAGATGTTCGGAACAATTCATCAACGTTACTTATCACTGCATCACGCTATCGCCATGTCTCATTACATTGACTTCTATGCAACTCAGTATTTGTTAGCAATCCTGTCTTGAGGGCATGACTGGCAGTTCTTGACATTTATTTTTTTTCTGGGGGAGGAAATTGCATGATGTTCCTGCTCACCTGTCCGTATCGCATGGTCGGCTGAGCCATCAGTTCAAGGTGTCTCGGCTTGTTGGCTGCCGCGTCGTGGTTGTCAACTCCCACCCTCCCCGCTCTCCCTGCGTACTCTGCAGGACTATAAACGTTTCGCCATGCTTGAGAAAGCTCTCCATCTTTGTGTGGTATGCTCTATTACTTTGTAAAGTCATAACAGAGTGGTTTAAAGGCACGATTGAAACATGAGATGCGCTCTTATGTGTCTAGCAGGAGGCCGAGCATCGCCATGTATAAATCTTAAATTGATGAGTGCTAAGCGGCAACAGCACTCCAGTCGTGCAGACTACGATATAATTTCTCTCAATTAGAGTTGGCAGGGCTCAATCATAACATCCCGACAGTGCAATAAAAGACAATGTACATCGGAAGCGCCACTTACTGCAGAGGAAACATTACACACTCACCTGTGATAGGCGAAAATCAACAATGTAGATATAATAGAACACAATCCAATTTTTATTTTTGTTGGGATGCATTGAGAGCAAATTTCAAAGAATTTGCAGAACTGGGCTGTGGACGGAACGGTCCAGCGCTCCGGACGCCCGTTTTTGGGGCGAGGGTTGCTAAATTAAAAAAAAAAAGGGTTCGATTAACATAGGCAGGCGACAGTTTTTATGAATAAGGGCGGAGCGTCGCGGCCGGAGGACGGGGGACTGACCGGCAAAAAAAGGGTCAAGTGCCCTGCTCTGATGATTTGAGGACTCTGCCAAAGCGACTGAGAAAAACAAACAAAAATAAAAGCAATTATAAAACTCACATAAGTGTCTGGATGTTAGTAATGTAATAAGGTGAAAGCAGATTAAAAATCTGTGATACCGCCTTATAAGGTCATCATCGATTTTAGTCCGAATTTTAACCGTCCATTCATATTTGTTTTCGTATGCGTGCGTATGAACAAACTTCAACTGTTGTCTCAGTCTCAATCGGGGGAGTGGTAAGGTGCGAAGATGTAATAAAAGTGCAGGTAGGATAGCAGTGGTGCACTCTTTGAGCGCAAGGGATCAATCTCTGTGGAGAAAAGAAAACAAACAAACTTTAAATCAGAAAAGATGAGCGGGGCCACGGCCTGCAGAAAATGGGCTCCTCCGCGCCGTGTGTTTCTTTGTGTTTTCTTGTGTCCTTTTTTTTTTTTTTTTTTTGCGTTGGCCAGCAAAACCCATTGAGTTGAGAAGTAAAAGTTCTGGAGAATGTGTAAAGTCACGTCCGGAAGAATGACACTTGAGCTCACGGCTCAGTCTCATGATGGCGTTTGCAAGGCTGCAAAGCGGCTTATTTGCTCGCATTGTCGCCTGCAGGGAATGTTGGAGAGGCGCTCAACAGACCTAACGATAAGTCTTCGGGAAGAAGCCATTAGCCATTGACCGATTATTTGTGATCAACACATGATCTCATCATCACCGGTGCATTTTTATATTCGACGGCAGCTATGCCTTTTCAGAATACTTCCACCCAGTCCGCCTCTACTATATTTTTGGGTAGGTTACGATTTTTTTTCCGTGATTTTTTTTGCCATATTTCCTACCGTTCTCTGTAGGGAACACAAAGGAATGTTTATCATTGTTTCCTGAATATTATTTTTTTTTTCTTCAAATTTTTAATTAATTAATTTATTTTTTACTTTGCAGAGCGCTTGCGATGCCATGCTTCTCCCAAGGAAAAAAAAATCATTGCCAGTGATTCTAATGAATTTTTATGTGTGCGTCGGCTACTTGTCCATATCCCTTAACATTCTCGTTCAGTTATTTAAAGCTGCCAGCTTGCTAAAAGGTGAGAATCTGAATTCCAATGGTTGTTTGCATATCTGCTTCCCACCACCCTAATCAGGAACTAATCAGCGACGCATAACATTTTATTCCATTTATTTTACTGTTCATGGTCCCTCAAGGGGAAATTCAATTTACACTCACAATTATATTTAGTTGCACCCCGCTTAGAAAACCAGATCACACATTTGCAGACATGCAAGGAGAGACGTCAGAATGAAACGTAAACGCCGCTGAGATGTGGTTGGTGCCTTGCTCAAGGGCGCCTCGGTAGTGATCCGGATGCACTTACATTTTTTTAAATTTTTTTTATGCCCTAGCAGGACTCAAAAACCAACAGTTCCCAAGCTTTCTTAGTCTCAATCCACAGATAAATATTATTATGATGCCTGATTTTTTTTATGCATCTCCATAAAACGAAGAGGATGAATTTACAGTTTGACCGGAAAGAAATAACGGCAATTTTGAAGCATCACACACGAACATTCTGTGATAGTGTGAGGCAAGGACGAGTTGTGTTAAATGCACATGGATTGAAACACATCGTTCTGCCTCATTACTGTCAGGCGGAGAATGTTGTCATTAACGTGATGAGTGTGGTTTGTAGAAAATCAAGGTAGCAGTACAGACACGGTACAGTGCACACACGCACACACACACACACACACACACACGCACGCAGACGGACTTGCTTTTATTGTTTCTTCCTTTCGTCAGACATAAAGAGCAAGCGATACATTATATTTAATGAGGTCCCTTGGAAGAGAATGAGAGTAAATATTGGTCGCTTGTGCGATTCAACGATTATTGTCACCTTCCAAATGACTCCAATGGCGTACAAGTATTGGAATCGACAAACTAAAAAAAAAAAAAGTGCTAGCGACAACTGGTTGTCTGCTTCTCTGAATGTGCTCTCGCGTGTACGAGGTGGATAATATCTGTCAATATTTCTTTGTGTGCAGTCTCCTACCAAGTGAAGCAGGGGACATGCGAAGTTGTGGCTGTCCATCGCTGCTGCAATAAGAATAAGATCGAGGAGCGTTCCCAAACTGTCAAGTGTTCCTGTTTCCCCGGGCAAGTCGCTGGCACCACCAGAGCCAGACCCTCGTGTGTGGAAGGTAAACAAAATCTATTTGTAACTTTCATTTTGGTGGAACAAAGTGGGCAATCGTGGTTTGCCACTTGCCACTGCTTCTTCTTCTGACTTTGGCCACGTGGTGAAGTGCACCCTGAACTGGTCACCAGACGATTGCAGACTCAACAACAATTCCGGCTTGGACAATTTAGGCTTGAATTGGCCTAATTGGTTTATTTTTAGAATTGGGGAGTAAACCCGAGTTACCAGAGAATGTCAACTTCACACAGGGCAGAGATTCGAAACCTGAACTAGTGGGGAAAAGTCAGACGGGCAGGTAAACCACTTGTTCACCGGCTAATGGTTTTAATTGAAAAAAAAATGCTGACCAAATATAACATAACCAACCTAACTTACATTACGACAAATAACATAATGTATTTAAAAAAAAAAATACATTTACACTTTGAAAATCTTCACACATTTTGTGACACCTGTCCTGGAACTTTTCTGATGTGACACCCACATCTCAGACATTGGAGCTGAATTGTGGCACCAAAACAAATGGACCCCAAATATTACCTAATTAAATGTGGCTTTAAAATCATCACATGAGACATTGCACCAAAAAAAAATAAATGAAATTGCCTTTTTCTACTGTATTCTAAACTATGAACTATACCTCACACCGTTCATCTTCAAATCGAATTTATCTCTGCCCCACCCGCCCATGGCGTTTGTAATCACTATGTTTGTGTCTTTCTTTGTTCCCCTGTGCAATTTGGAAGGAGATTTCAAATATCGCGTCGGCTTGCAGCAGCTGTCAACCTCGAGACCAGACAATTTAACTTGAGGCCGAAACATCTTATTTGACTCGGGCCGCAATTCTGCATTATAAGAGAAGTGGAGGAAACACTTGGACAGCTGCTCAAGTACATGGCAATTGAAGAATGAAATCTGGAAATCACCATGATTAGTAAAATACAATCAGAACAAATACAGATATGAGTAATATTCTTTATTCATTAACAAAAACATTTAAATTTTTACATAACAAAACAAAACGTTTGCATTCCACTGCAGTGCCGGTGATGCAATTCCATAATGAGACCAGTAGAAGGTGCTTTTCCCATTTAAATGACAAACTCACACACATCTACTTGTTCATTTCATCACCATTTCTACCCAATAAAAACCTAAATTTGTTGTTTAACCTTTTTGATGAGATCTTAAATAGGAGCAATTCGTTGATAATGATAAAAGCAGACAACCGTAGCAACAATGATTTGTTTTGCGATGGAAGATAAATAAGGGACAAGGTGAGATTTTTGGTGTCTGTTTATCAAAATGTGCTAATAGGAAGGAAGGACACCGATCAGAAGCAAATACACAAATAAGCGATGCGGTGATAAATGCTTTTAGATGAGGATGATTGGATCTCAATCACTTCCTCGCAAATATATCCACACAGATCACCATTTGTCTGCGATTTGCGATTGATTCAAATCCAACCTCTCCATCTCACCGCCACACACCCGCACGACTCACTCGAGTTGTGCTTGACCTGAGTTCGCAGTTCCGAGCGATCCGACCTCAGCCGCACGCAGCCGAGCACGCCGATGGGGAGAGACAAAACCTTGCTCTGTTGCCAGCCAATGTGGAATGGCCGTGGTGTAAATGGACTTGCATTATTGATGCCACTGAATGAGGAGCAAATGGCAGCAGGTCCCATTACCGACTGCAGCCGGGCGAAACATTACCGCGCGCAGAGTTGCTTTCGATGACGAAAATTTTTCAGTAACGCCCCTTTTTTTCATGACAATGACAAGCTAAAGGAAGTTCTTTGATGACGCAATTTCGGGACGAAATTGTTGGCGTGTGGTTTGTCAGACGACCAAAATTTATGACGTCCCTTCCTATTGTACGTGTAATCCATGTGTAACGCTGGTGCAACCCATCCTTCGTTTGGCCACGCCCACCACCGGGACAGCACGCTGCAAACACACGCATCGATTCCACTTTTATCTGTTTGTAACGCATAAACCTTAGTAGTCGATCAAAAAGTTTTTACTATTGAGTGGAAATCTTATATGCCTATTTTGAACTAAAACGGACTAAACTAGACTAAAACCTGTATTTTTTTTTTGGGAGTTTTCACGAATAGGAATGACTAAAGGTGACGAAAACTAATAAGCATTTTGGTCCAAATGACTAAGACTAAATCTAAAATGCCTGCCAAAAACAACACAGTCGATTTTCAATGAACACCATGCAGGCAGTACTTCCTTGATTGCGGTTTGTTAGCATGCTAACCTCCGGTTGCTAGGCTAACGCTAGCGATAACAATGACAACATTCTTCAAAGTATACTCGGCGTTTGTTGGAATGACGGCGAGTTCATCGGATAAATTGAGCAATATTCCGCAAGACAAACATATCAAACATTGTTTGTGAACTACAGTGAACCCGTCATGTCCCAGATAGGTGAAAATCAGTGATATAGAGAGCCCATCCAAACAACTTTTTCGAATATGGTTTTACCCCTCCCACACGCCTTAAACAAGTAACGGGGGAACACTGACTTGAAACATTGCGTCTCTGACTGGTGCTGAGATTTGTGAGCCATACTCTGTTTTACTGCCGTGGCAGTGCGGCGTCAATCAACTCTGCCAAGTTTAGTTAAGCTCACAAAGTCAGTCAGGAATATCTTGGTTGCAGTTTGAATTTATCATCACGTGCTTTTCACATGCGCTGTCCGCATCGAACGGTGACATTCTTGTGCAGTTTTTTACTAGATTTTGGCTGGAATATAAATATTATATATATATATATGTGAAACATCTTGTTGTTTAGCAAGGCGTCTCTTCTACTCTAGGTCATCTTTTGGTCACTTTGCTCGTCTTTCCTCCTGTGAGTGCTTAAGTGTAGCTGTGTCATCTATTTCTTCTTTTTTTTTTTTTAAATTTTTTTAAGTCTACCCTTGTGTATTCTTCTAATGGGCATCTGGTTCCCATGTGTTACAAAATAGTAATAGAAAGAACAATAAACGCATCTCCAACTACCGCAGGATCACTGTGTGGTCCTGTTACGATGCCTGAGGGTTTTATGCAGACTATACTTTAGCCTGCTTGTCTTATGTGCTGGCGTGTGTGTGCGTGTGCGTGTGTATGAGTGCAAAAGTGCATCGTATTTCTTTTAAATAGTAATGACCTGGTGCCCCCCCCCCCCACTACACACAAGCCTCTTCAGTATAGACGACATACGCATGCACACACACACACACACGAACCTGTGTTGGCCCATTGAGTGCGTCCCTTCGTAAAGTATTCATGGACAAACACTCCGGACATCTGCACCCCCCATGCCGTACACAAGTCTTCATCCAACTGCGTCCGTTCAATTCACGCTTTTAATCAACCTGAAATGATTCTATTTGTATTCTCTATCTTGTGATAATGAGGGTTAAAGGTCACTGGAATCCCATTCAACTCGGAGGGGGGGGGGGGGGAATCACATGACATACTCCATTTTTCATGTCGTTGTTTGAAGCGAGAGCAAACTGTCTGACCCTGACTCACTTATACATGCTCAGATGATTAATTGTTCACTTTTAATTATTCACATCAAGCAATTCATGCTCAAATAACGCAAGCTTGATTTTTACTCAAGCAGCACAGTGGATGAGTGGTGAGCATTTTTTTGAATCTCAGCTCATCCTACTGTTTGGAATTTGCAAGTTCGCCCCATGCTTACTTTTTCTCCTGGTCGTTCTGCCAAATGTCAGCTGGGAAAGGCTTCATGCAGGTCATCTGTAACAAATGGAATTTTTTTTTTTTACTGAGAGTCTTCGTGTGTGTCACGAATGAGGAGGAGAATAATGATTATTCTTCACATTCCGCATTCATAACAGCGCCAACAAGAATGGTGCAGACCTTCGCCAAGGTTGAACACAGACCTCAATGAGGTCCCTGTACAACTTACCTTCTCAAAGAGATGTCTATAGATGTGTATAGGCGAAGGCAAAGGCAGATGTGCAATGTGACAAACAAATGTGATGTGGTCAAGTGGTTTCAACTCAATGTGCCCCCCCCCCGACTGTTCAGCTGAACTCCATTCTCGTATTCATGCTTGAAAACATAAAAGACGACAGGCTCTTCACTTCTGGTCTTTTGTGATTGTCGATGCTCTCACTTCCTTGAGTCTCAAGGCAACCGAGTGTACATTACTTGCAATAATGGGCATTTCATAAATGGAGCAATCTGTCCTGGACGGATGCCCATTTTTTGGGACGAAGGATGAGAAATTTTTTTTTTGTTGTTGTTTTTTTTTCTTTTTTTAAAGGACAAACTATGCAAGGTCGGAAGTGGGTTTCCGTCCGTCCGTCTCTGTAATCATCCCCAACAAGGTCAAGTACTGTGTGTATAGAATTCAAATAATTGCACCCGGAGCAGAATAAAATCTTCTGTTGCATGTACTGGCCCTTTAACCGAGAAAGAGAGAGAGAAAGAGGGCAAAAACAAGCGATCCGCGCGGCTGTGTGAAGAAGCAATTGAGAGCCAAAAAAAAAAAAGCAGCTTAATTGATGTTTCATTTGAGCAAAGGGATGAAGTGCAATAAATCCAGCCATCTCTACAGCGTGACCCGGTCCGAGCTCAATTGTGAATTTGTCTCGTTCCTTTACGCTCTGTGACTATATCTGCGTTTGGCATTTTTTGGGGGTAAACACTATCTTCCGGTGTTTATAACATAGATAATACCCCATTTAAAACGGCTAATAGTTTCAAGTGGCTAATGTATATACACATCCGTTTTTTAATGGCTACATTTAGCAAGTGTGGCTTTTTAAACAGGTGAGTTTTGTAGTCCGGAAATTATGGCGAGTGGATGTGAATAGGAAATTAGCCAGCTAATGAGCCTCAAATAGTATTTATGAATTATGAAGCATCTGCCAATAGCCTGTCTTCATGCACTTTATTTTATTTATTTATTAATTAATTAATTTATTTATTTGGGCGGGCGTGATGGTTTGGTGAAATACAAGGACAGCAGCGCTATAAAAGGACGAGGATGGACGGTGATGCAGGACGATTATTTTATGAATAAGGACGGCGGGACAATGGTGGTAGGGTGCCCAGGTCCCGGAAGGAGGACGGACTGTAAAAATAGGGTAAAGTGCCCATTATTTGAATTGGAATTATAGTCACAATATATATTTGTTATTGGCTGGTAGAACTAACACCCCGTCATGTGTTTTCAGATTATATTATAATTGCGTAAGCAATTAAAAACATTTTTTTTCTTTACACATTAATTCTAATTGAATTATCTACTTGCCGCTATTTTATTGTCTCTCTACTTTGATGACAATTGTGCAGTGGCTGGCAGCACTCAAGCATGTGGATGCACTCCTCACTTTGTCCACAGGATGTCACAAACATTACAATCAAAATGGCTGCAGAAATACTGCATTAAATGAACACTTTGGAAAATACACGCTCGCAACCATTCACATCCAAATTATATGAAACAAAATCACTCTGTGATTGACATGTTGGCATCAGCACGGGGTGGCAAAAAGCTGTCGGCAGCCTGGTGGCTTAAAACATCGGCGTGCCTCATTGAGAGAACCTTGAGACATTTGAGGATCCCCCCGAGGAATAACTATATTCACACCCTTGAGCTTCCTCAACACCTGCACCCTCAGCAAAGAAGTGTGCGATTTTTTTTTTTTTTTGATGCAGCTCATCCCACACTGAAAGTTTGACTGAGAACTACCTCCACAGCAAAAACTATTGTAATGAGGTGTTGTGCCACGATGGAATGTGCGACTAATCTGTGAGCTTTTTTTAATTGGCGAACAGTGAGTAAACGTACTGCAATTTGCCGTTCTGGTCTCTATGTAACCGCCCGTGTTTGAATCAGCGCTGTGTTTAAGGAAGTGAGATTGAGCAGGATATTCTTAACACGTGATGGGCTAATGTTAGCACGACACTGAATGGTGTGAGTATGACTGATACTGGGAAAAAAAAACAAAAAACTAATACTAAAACAAATTAAAAGCACAATTAAAACAAAGCAATTCTGTGGAAAAAAAGAATTAAAACAAACTGATTTAAGAAAAACTAAATTCAAAACAAAATAAAAAATAGCCGTAATGAAAAATCCCAAACTATTATTACCATGTGAAAGTTAAAAAAAAAAAAAAAAAAATGAATGCACGTCATGGTGCAGCACAGGGACAGTCAATGAAATAAAAATAATTACACAAATGTGATGTGAGGAGACAATGCAGCAAAATTACACATGAACATCTTGGAAGAATATTACCTCACAGGCAGATTGCAGATTTTCAAAAGATTACAACAAACAAAAAAACCAGGAAAAAATGTACCTCATCAACTAAGTGAAAAACAAGAGCTATCTTATCCCCGTTTAGCATAAAAATAGCAGATGAAAGGCGACAAATCTATTTTGGATCATACAGACACATGACAAAAGTGATACCAAGAGTTTTACTTTTAAAAAAAAAAGTGAGAAAACAAGTCCTGCCATTTGATTGTGCAGCCAGTAATCATCTGCCACCTCATTTTACACATTCCCCGTTAATTCCCCGAGGTGAAGATCTCAGAATTAACTGCTCCCCGCTACCGCGCTAATCTCTTTAAAATCGATCGGGTGCAGCCGGCGTCTGATCTAATCATGACATCACAGGCCGAGCTCCGAGGCGCGTTTTTTTTTTTTTTTTTTGGGGGGGGGGGTGGACTGGACAGGCAGCTGTTGGTGAGTCAAGGCCTTTCCTTGCCACGCCGTGCCGTGCCACGCCCACCCACTCCACTCCAGCATGGGATAAGTTGCAAGGAAGTAATAGCGCTCACAGGCCATTAGCTCTAAATAACACTCAAAGCGCCGTCATCAGCACCATAATGGAGACATTAACAAGCATTACACAGCCATTGGTTTTTAGAAGCGTTAACTGCCACTGAGCTCATGCATCATAACAGCCTGTTAAACGTTACTCTTTGCAATAGCCGCGACGTTCTCGGAGGGACGCGGAAACCTCGCGGGGCTTTTCTTTTCGGTGTGCTTGCTATCGTCATCGTTGCGATTCTGAACCTGAAACTCTCCGGCGGCTTTGAGCCTCACTTGCTTTATTTTCAGGGCTCCTTTTACAGAATAGCCATCCTCAAAACAAACAAAAAAAAAAGACTCAGTTTAACTTCTTAATTTCCCTTGTTCCTCATTTTCCACTAAATATGTTTTGGGTGAACGCGAGTATTAAGCTGAATCTGTCTCCGTTTTCTCCAAACAGAAATAATTAGTTCCATGGTCAGACTGTGGCCTCGCCATCATAAAAGCTTAACTGCACAGGCAATGTTCTAAGTACACTGTAGAATAGAATACTAAAAAACACCTGAAAAATATTTGAATACTGAAAAAAAATGGTGTGTTGAGTTTACTGAATTTTATTTCGTCAAGTGGAAGAATCCAGATGCATTTTTTAAAAGTAAATGTTTAGTTTATTTTTTATTTGGTGTAACCTCATGACAAAATAAAATTGAGTCCCGTATTTTATAAACCGCCACTTTTTTCCTTGATTTTGAACCATGCAGCTAATACAACGGTGCGGCTTTTCTTTGGGTTTTTCTTTCACCAGTAGGGGGCGCTCTATAGTTCACAAAATACAATAAATAAATCTTGATTTATTTTTTTTCTCTTGGGTCTGTTCTGTTTTAATTTTCAAAGTTGTTGTCGTGTTAAAAGGCACTTTTTAAAAAATCTGTTTATGTGCCTTAATGTGCATTCACAGTAAAAAATTGTTCTGGACATGCAACTCATTTTTTTCAACATAGAACACTGCGGCTTATAGTCTGGTGCGGCTTGTATATTTATTTATTTATTTTATTAATATTTTTTTAAGTTGCTGTGGCTTATATACAGGTGTGTCTTATAGTCCGGAAAACACAGTAATTTCAACCAACATTTTTTTCAGTGTGTAAAGTGTGTGTATCTGCTTGGCAAAATTAAGTTTTTCATTTATAGATATTTAATTAACTATATTAAATCGAGAGGCCGGACATGTGCAGACAATATAAATAAAAAAAGTCATATTTCTACATATAATACACCATCATAGTAACTACAATCAATAATACAAATTCGTCGTCAATCCCAAACTGACAAATGACAAATGTGTTCAACGCAACGGCTTCCCAGACAACCAGGATAAAAAAAAAAAAAAAGACAATAGATGGATGTTCTGTAAAACTAAGCAAGTTCTTATTTAAATGATAAATGTTATTGTTGTGTGATGTCAGCAAAAACGGCCGCAATCTCACACCTTGTTATTCCAGTTCATATCTCGTTCCATTCAATAACTTTCTGTCTTTGTTTCCACGTTTCTGCTTCTTCAGCCTCCATCGTCGTCCAAAAATGGTGGTGCCAGATGCAGCCGTGCATGGATGGGGAAGAATGTAAAGTCTTACCTGACTTGACCGGCTGGTCGTGCAGCACTGGCAACAAAGTCAAAACCACAAAGGTGAGAACGGCTGTTTGCATTTTGTCCGCCCTTACCTGCCTGTCACGCTTCTGCTTATATCCACCAACATTTTGTGGGAAAATCCGATTCATAAATTCTTGCGCAACTTCAAAGGCCGAAATGCTGTCACGCGTGCTATCACGTGACCTCGGCAGTCTTTCAAATCTCTTCAGCATATTTCATCACGCTTCAACTCAGCGAGCCGCCAGAAAGACCCAACTCTTCAATCTAAAATAAGGTGACACCAAAGAATCGGTGGAATAATGTGACCACAGAATGCTGCGAACCAGACAAAGATGGTAGTTTCAGCAGTCACCCAAAATGTTCTTCTGTGTAGGTTGCGTAAGTTCACTCAATCGAATTGATTGTCTGTACGCTGTGAAAAATGGTGTGTTGAATTTACTCAATTTTATTTAATCACGTGGCTGCATAAAATCCATCCATCCATTATTTGATCCGCTTCTCCTCACGAGGGTCGCGGGCGAGCTGGAAGGCCTACCCCAGTTGTCTTCGGACACGCATAGACGAGCAACCATACACACCCACAATCACACCTAGGAACCATTTAGAGTGTTCAGTTCATGGAATGTGGGAGGAAACCAGAATATCCGGAGAAAACCCACACGGGAAGACCGGAGCCGCAATCAAACCCTGTACCTCTGAAATGTGAGGCGAATGTGCGAACCAGCTGACCACCGTGCCACCCGCTGCAAAAAATAAAATTACTAAAATCATCATCTAGATCAGGATTTTATTTTATAAACAGCCAATCAGAATTAGCCCAAGTGTCCGACTCCTGATTGGTTAATAACTGTGGCGCAGTTATCACGCCTGCATCGCAAGCGCAAAAAAAAAAAAATAAAAATTTTAAAAGTGTGAGAGGGTATTGTACACGGGAAACTCATTATTTGCGGGGTGCCAACGAAAAATGCAATCATGTTAGCGTTACCTTACCTTACCTCTAAATGTTCCTTCAAAAATAAACTTCACAAATATATTACAGACACCCTTTCAGCTTTGACTAACATTCGATGCCGCTGAGTTAGGCCTTGATCTTCAACTGAATTGATTTATTTCTTCGCCGAGCAATAGCTTGTCTGAATTAATGTCTTGTAAACACAGCCTCTTCAAAATTTGATGACCTGCACATCACATTACGTGAGCGCCAAGCTTGTATTTAGAAAGAAAACTCAACTTACTTCCAAGTGACTTGAATTGAAATTATAAACACTTGCAACATGAATATTTTGAGGGCTTAATAAAGCTTCAGCTGCGGGGGTCCTTCTTAGCCAAAGTGACGCCCCAGGCAAGGTTCTTCTATGGCGCCCCCCTCTATTTTTTTAATGCGCATTTTACATTGCATACTTTAATATCGGTGTAATGCCGATTTGCAAATTACTGCAGTTTGAAATGGCATGTGGTAATACCAGAGCTGGGCACTTGACCCTTTTTCGCCAGTCAGTCCCCGACCCTCGCCCCCAGCACTGGGTAATACTAAAGTTTTGCATATTTCTACTGCTAAAGCTCATAACAACAATATGCTCATATTCAAAGTTGAAACTAATTAACATGCTTTAGACGATTTTAAGTCACACAACATCATTCAATACCATTGACGGATAAATACGTCAAAATCCATTTTTTTTAACTGGGCTGGTCGTGAATGAAGTATACGATTCAAACCCTGTCATGTAAAGTGAATTAAACTATTAATAGCATGAAAAAATGTTATCCTACCAACATATAATAAAATTGCGGATAAATTATTTTTAAGACCCCCTTTGCGGCCCAGAGTCAAAAAGTAAAAACGTTGATGTAGTCATAAGTCATCAAGTCTGTCAGATATGTCAATCAGCCAAAAGGGGGCGGCAGAGGGAAGTAGTCGGTAAGGGGATCGGGTGCGTCATCATCCGGACTTATTTGGATTTTTAAAACATTTTTTAAAACTAATTGGACATTGCTTTGCATTTGAGTGCACAGTCCTACTATCTTTTCCTTTTTACCAGTCAATCGAAAGTAATATGTTCAAGGTGACCCCTCCCCCAATACCCCTTTGGCGCCCCCTGGGGGCCAAGGCACCCTTAACATCTGCCTATATGAGCCGCCTCTGTCCGCTTACAAACCGCCGACGTGCGTAACTTGATTTGCGTCGGTCGGCGTCTCGGGTGTGAGCGTATCTCAGGTGCGATGAGAAAGAATTGCGAGGGGAAGAAATCGTGCAGGCGCCATAAGAGTAATTGCTCAAGAGATGGCATAACAGCACAACATCTGTCGCATTCATTAGAATGCATTATGACTGGGGCCTTCCGCAGAGCTTTTACAATTAAGGGTCATAATTAAGTTGGTAAGGAGGATAGACTGCGGAGCAGAGGCACTGCCGGGCTCAGCCAGCCACAGGCAAGAGGATTTAATGACCCCGGGCCTAACAACAACTCTGGGACCGATAGGACAATTATCCCGATCCTGTTGCCTGTCCCCTCCACGTCTGTCTGTTTTGTCACTCCTCCCGTGTCACTAACCGATCAGCTGCGAGAGCCAGAGGTGCTGAAGGGCTGATTGCATCAGCGGACATTCATTTGCATGTGCGAGGTGATTTGGGATCAGTCAACTGTTACTTGTGAGACTCGGCGGCAGATGTCACTGACGATCGTTGCAACGAGACACGGACTCCATGGCAACCGTTTTCAGGCCGGCGCTCTCGCACTCGCCGTCTCTCGTTATTGTCCAGCGTTTGTCCTTCCGCTCGTGACCTCCCTTCACAACCTCAACATTGCATTCAGCATGATTCTCAATTGCTGTCCACGGCTCTTAACTCCCACGCAGCGTTGGCGTGTTCTACAAACATGTATGGAATGTGTCTGGGAGGATGTGCTGCAAGACGGCACATCTCAACTTGCATTTGCTTCACACATTGCCCGCTTTGCGCTGAACTTGCACGCGTTGTGAATATAGTCGGGTCCTTACAGGCAATTAAGACTTTGTTGTTGTCGGTTAGAGGTTGTTGATGTTTTTTTTTTTTTAATGACAATAATGAAGACAATTATTTTCTTTGATGCAAGAATACTTGCTCTTATTTTAATGTCCTTGTTACAACATCTTTGAAAGTGGGCGCCAGCACACAAAACCATTGGCAAAGAAAACTGCTGTACATTTCCAAAATGATATCAATTAATGTTCAATTCACACGCCGCACACAACGCACCAAAATTACAATTGAAATTCTCAACACACTAAGAAAACAATTTTAGCCTGAAAGAATATGGCACGTCGTCTTTGCAGAACCTCTCAAGCTTCATCAGGTTGGACGGGGAATTATCTGACATTATCCATGATCGTATCCCTCGAGAGATTTTCAAACAGACTAAAGTCTACTATTAGCTTTTTAAGTATTATGACAAGTCCTTGAAATTGTCATTGTGTAAAAAGAAACAATATGAGTGACACTGCAACAATGTACGGAGATATTCTCTGGCATTGTTATCATTTTGCTGCTAACAAAAGTCTGTATTTATTTACATTTATATTAACTGGATGAAAACTAAACTTGCATGTGAATATTAATACAGGGTAATAACAATGTAATAATCGTGAAACTAAATTTGAACAAAATTCTGTGATGCTCGCTGACTTCCAAAAGTTGTTCTAAATGTCAAAACAATTCTCCAAGTGAAATATAAGTGAATTATAAACTGTCGCCACGGTAACGCCTCTATGAAATGATCAGGCGAGGATTTAAGCTAAGTTTTCGAAAGAATTCATGCAATGAAACGATTAATGGTTGTATATCATATTGATTTCATTCAATGCTAAATTGCTATAATCTGAGCCACTGTTTCTTTCTTTCTTTATTTTTTTTTAGGTCACACGATAACAAGAGCGCCACTGGAACCGGAGGAAAACGTGCGATTCTCCATGTGGAAAGAATGGCTGACTCATGAATTTAGAAAAATATAAATGGGGGTAGGGAGGGGGGGGTGGGGGATATGACGTCAGCATATCCATTACGAAACAAGACGTGACCGCAAGAATGTCGCACCTTGTGGCCATGAAGGGTACTACAATTCCGGTCGCCCAGGCTGCACCAGGACAAGACGTGACTCTAATTCCCAACCATCGGACACGTGGATGACTGAATTGAAATCGATTGCGCAAACTGAGCAAGCATTTCAAAGCGTGACTTTCAACAAAGCATTTGTGGAGACGTGAGCACAGCACGTCGTGCGCCACGCGCCACTGGACACAATGCCGGGCCTTTTTGTCAACTTGTGGAGCTCATATACTGGAGCGAAGAGATAGCAGCTCATAACTAGCAAATTAGAATCAAATTGCTCTTGTGGGTCAAGTCGCCACCACAAAGACTGTTTTGCGAGAGCCAATTTGCGGTTCTAATTAGGAATTGCTGTGTAGGAACATAACATATTAAAAATTCATGTATGATATTTGCACTAGTTGAAACCTTTGGGTCCCGTTTGGTTATTCCCCCCCCCCGTATCAGCCTGTGGAGGTCATGCAGAACTTGAAACTCTTATCTGACATTTGAAGTGAGCAAATACATGAGTGTGTACATTCTGCCTCATTACATCCAAGTGGTCGGAAATGACTCGAGCGCCCGTTTAAATTGCTCCGATACGAACGAGCAAATTGGGATCATCCCGTACTTTTAGTGGTTATAAATCCAGTATCTGTTCTGTGACATCTCCGCTGTCATCTTTAAAAACGAGAGATCCATAAAAGGTTCAAGCATTCGCTGGTGTTGTCTTTCTTTACGAATGCTTGCTTTTCTTTTTTTTTTTTTCCCCTCATGGACATATCAAGCTTGTATGCAAAACAGTTTTCCGAATGAGGGTCATTTCGGAGCCACCTTTACGAGAAATTAGAGTTGTTTGTGCGCATGCACTGATTTCCCCCCAGAAAGCTTTTCCGCATCAATATTTCAGTGAGATATGGTGAAATAATTGCTGCGGATAATGGCAGTTCAAGCCTTCGCAGGCGTTTCCCTTCAGGCTCTCGTCGCCGTTGCTGCAATGAGGCACCCAAAAAAGCCAACTTACATCTCGCTATTAATTCTCTCCCATCTCCGGGTGCTTATTATAATCCCTTTGCTTGTCTCTCTCTCTCCCCTTTCCACCTTTAACAATCCTTCCTCGTGAGTTAATTTGGCTTCTTAGATTTCCCGACTCCATTGTATTTCTCGCTTCAACACGCATCCAATTGCGAGTCTTTCCCTAAAAGTGTCTATCTGCCCGTCTGATATGTGAATGTGTCGGGTCATTGTGTCTCCGGGTTGGCCCGCTGGGGACTGCTCCTCTCCGAATGAGACTCTCTGCTTTCAGTCATGCGGCTTTATGAGCTATGATAAATCTGTAGGAGCCGAGTTTGTGCCTTTCCCTGCTTCCTCTGCTCAGCTCTGCGCCAGAGGGAGCTTGGAGGAAAGCAGGCCGACTAGTGGCAGGCAGCTCCGTACTCTCATTACTGAGGGGGCCAGCATAGCGCACGGCTTCTCTCGGGAACGACTGACATGGAATATTTTTAGGCCCGCGTTGCAAGCGCTGCAGCTTGGCCGCGCTGGCCTCCGTTTTTCAGCTCAGCAACAATTGTCTGGTCAGAAGGGGAGCAAGGAGGAGATTTTTTGTAGTTTGTTGTACACTCAAGTATCAGCAGTCAGTGTTTGGGTCACCAAAATGGACGCACAACAAACACTGTAAAAAATTAAATAAAAAAAAAATACCTAAAAGACTAATTTAAGTATAAAAAAAATGTATATATTTTAATGACATTTATGGAAACAATATGAATTAGCACAACAAACTTTTATTTTAATTTTTTTTTCAAAAAAAGAGTTGCTGCGGCTTATATATGGGTGTGCATTATAGTCCGAAAAATATGTTGTTTGCTCCAAATCAACTTGCAGATAGTATATCTTGAAGTTGCGGTTCAATACCAGGTTCTGTAAATTATTTTGTTTGTTGTGAGTTTGTGTGAAAACTTTCACAAGACCAAAACATCAACCATTGAGCTAAATTGCCCAACTTTGAATTTTCTGGAGGATTTGTTGCCGTCACGGAAAAGAAAAAAAAGTTGAGTGAACTCCAAATTTTGAAGGCACCACCAAGATTTGAACTTGGCCAATTCAACAAACTATTTGAAGTTTTGCTAATGTTAAAATTAGTTTTCCCGTATTTTCAACTAATAACACAACTTTACAGAAATAATTGTCTTGCAACATTGCAAACATTGTTGCCATAAACGTCAATAATTTATCTTTTAAACTTTTTCCAACTTAAATACAAGTTTTATGACAGTGTTGAAATTTTGATTTCATCCCACTTCATTTTTATATATTTTTTTTTTTTACTGTGAAAGAAAGTCTCCCATCTTAACAACCGCAGATAAAAATCGAAATGATTCCGATCCAACTATACGACGACTGTTTCCTCCTTCTCTTTCTCTAACGTCTTCTCTCACTTTCCGTCTCTGTTACTCCCCCCCCCCCCCAGAGGTTTGATGCTCGGTGGACGAGCCGGGCGTCTCGTTCGCATCGTCCTACACGCTCTCGGCGGCAAAATCAATATTTGAGAACAATTTGCACCGCTCCCCCGTCGACTCGTGTATGGCGATTGCAACCTCGGCTTCGGGTCTTACACAGATCGTGTCAGAGAACGATTTTAGCAATCGACCCGAAGGTCAGGAAAATCTTCACCATGCATACGTTTGGAACATTTATGCGGGATTGCCCGTTCTATAACAGATGCCTTCATAAAAATCGAACCTCATGGTATATCATATTAGCGTATTCTCCCTTGGCAGGCATCGCAGCTATTTACATGCGGCCACTTTTAAACCCCTTCAACTCATTTTGGGATCAAATGTATCGCCGTTTGAAATATGGTCGTGAAAAATAGGTTATTTACTCAAAACGAGCAGACTGGTGGCTGTTTGGCATGCGGTGTGACCCAGACGCTTCAATCCACACAGCATGGTCAAAATGAATGCGCAATTGCCTGCTAATGAGAAAGGATATAGTGTAAAAAAAAATAAATGATGGTGGGGGCAATAACGCAAACAAAATCAAAGCCACACAGAGATAGTGATTGAACGACGGGGCGGGAGAGGATTATTTCAAGTAAGTCTTTAATTCTAAGCAAAGACTTCTAAGAGAGCACTTGCATTGTTGCACTCAAAGCCGGCAGTCGCGCGTGACCACATTCGTCCAATTTGGATCCAGATAATGCTTCTCCTCCATGAAAAATGGACATCTTTGTGCACAAAGAGTCGACATAAATCACGCCACATGAAAGGCGATCTTGGGGAACAGCTGAATTAGGATGGCCGAGTGGTCTAAGGCGCCGCGTTCAGGACCCAGTCTCCCCAGGAGGCCTGGGTTCGAATCTCGAATTTCCCCATTGTGGGACTAATAAAGGGCAAATTATTATTATTATTATTAAATCGTGAACAACAATGAGACGGGCGCTTATTCATCACTGAATCTTTTAGTCTGCTCAATGGAGTGAAATTATGATTTTGTCAGAATTTAGTTCTGATAAAAGATCTGATATATATATATATGTATATAAATATATAATTTTTTATTTGATTTTATTTTTTTGTTAATTACACAAACAACAAACCCGCGGAAAACTCAGTCAAGCAATTCATTACGAGTTGGTTCTCAGAAGTGAATGTTCAATTATGACCATCATGTCACGTGACAAAATCTCAGAGCTAGCTATCCAATCATCGGCAAAGAAAGCGGAAAATTAGATGAAATGTGAATAAAATGCGCACAAACGCCTTTTCACTAATAGGCATATGGATTTTCAAACCTGATGCTTGGCTAAACAATTTTCCATGAAAGTGTCACCCTTTAAGCGGCAACTTTTGGGTTTTGGAAAAATTTCAAATAATGTCAAAACAATCTCAATTTAAAATGTTTTCCCCATCTACAGCAGGGTTCTGAATTGGTGTCAAAGAAGTTAAGAACCCTGACCTCAACCCCCTTCAACACCATTTGTGCCAGATTGATCAACATGACACTCCACCATCTCAATGAAAGTCTTACCAAAAAAGTGGAAGTTGTTCGAACAGCAAAGGGGAGGCCAATTTGATGTTACCTTGGTTTCCATTTCCACTTCCGGCACATGTAATGACTCAGTGTCCTGCTATCTTTTGTGAGAGAGAGAGCGGATATAATCAAAACGTCTGCTTACCCGTCTTATTATATATCACCGACCTAATTTGTGCCGCCATTAAAGCCCCAAACATCACGGCACAATCACGTGTGCTCGGACGAGAAAAACACACGACGGCGCAGATAAAAAAACACATTCTCCAAACCCAATTTAATTGTATTCACCGCTTTTATGATCATTCAACTCGCTCAAGAGCATCATTCAGTCAGCCCCTTCATTGGGCGCTCAAGTGCAGTTACCGTAATGGGATAGCGGCCATGCGAGTCGACTCGCTTCCGTTGAAAGTCGTCAGGTGAACTCGTGAGGATTAATTGCATTCGCCGCGCTCTCGCACTGTACCGAATGTGACAAAAACACCACAACAAAGCCTATTAAAATTCAATGAAACCAAGCGCAAACAAAAAAAAAAAGGGGGCGAAAACAATCAGACGTGTCGTTAATATTAATTTTGCAGGAGGCCTGCGAAGGGCTGATATTGATGGCGGAGTGAAAAGGGGATTCATTAACATCTTCCTCCGAGCGGCTTCCTTTCGCCGAGCCCTTTTCCTTACTGCGTCGTCAAACTCACTTATCTCTCCCAAGCAATTAGCCACTGGAGGCTCTATTGACCGGAGTCTTTGTTATACTAACTGGCTACATTAACGTGGCCACAGCCTGGCAGTCTTGGCAACGCCTGCGTCGTTGCCAATGTGAACCGTACTGATAAAGAGAAGCCCCCGCAGTGCGCGTGCGTTTGTGTGGAGAATACGGTAGCGACACCGATGCATATTAACAAGCTCTTATCGTTATTTGAGTTAGGCACCGACGTTATACATCCCGAAGGGGTGCGAGTGTGGAGATTGAAAAACCTGCAAGCGATTCACGCAAATGCGCATACCTATTTCCCATCGCACAAAAAAAAATAAAAAAAAGGTCGAATGCTGAATACACAGAAGCATAGATAATATTACATTAGAATACATATGCACCCCTTCGCGGAGTAGATGGTCCGAATGCGTTGCAGAAGATTACATATATTCTCTCAACAATATGACAAATTGCTCGCAGCTATATCACTTGCTCTTTGTGCCTCTCGTGCATGTGAACACAAACTCGAGGGAGCACCGTGTGGTGATTATGCGGCGCCAGCCTGCATCGTGGTTGTAATAGTTTGGGATTTTTCATTATAGTTCTTTTTTTTTTTCAGTCGGACTTTTGTTTTATTTTTTAAATTCAGTTAGTTTTAGAACAGGTTCGGTCATTTTTGTGTTTTTTTTTTCCTGCTTTGTTTTATTTTTTTTTAATTAGTTTCAGTGTTAGATTTTTAATATCGTCTCTGTCCTGTGAAAAACAATTTGGTAGTTCTTTTTTAACTCCTTCACTGCCGTTGATAGGTTTTAAAGCCAAGTCTTAGTTAATTAGATGTGTGAAACACAAAAATCCCAATCAATCAAATAAAAATAATTAAAAAAATGGACAAGAGTGGTTTTCACAAGACAGCGGTGATATGGCGTATTTTTTTAGTGTAAGATTGATCAATAATAATAATAATAATAATATTATTAATAATAATAATACAGATTGTGTTATAAGACGAAAGTTAGTACGTCCGCCTCACAGTTCGATTCTGGCTCTGGCCTTCATGTGTGGAGTTAGATTTTAAATATCTGGAAAAACAAAATCTTTTGTCCGCGCCGCGTGCCAACCAAGTATCCAAAGCACAGTTGCACATCTGCTGTGGGCAGACAGCCATTGCCCAACCCAAATGTGGTCAAACCTCATCCCCTGACAACAAGCTCCGCAGGCCTTTTTTTGGCTCGTCTTATTGGGCTCTATTGTCATCCGTCGGTCTCTGCGGTTGCTTTCGCGCCACCGTGACAGATCCCCCCCCCCCCTTCCATCAGACGAGACGTGAGGCGCAGGTTGGAGGAATACAGCGAAATTGCTCTGTAATCAACGAGTTGTGATGGAGGCTCAGCAGGCACGCTAACAGTTACAATTGGCCAGGCAGCGCTTGTAAACAGGAATGGTTGTACAAAAGAGGCAGCTTGAATAATTAATAAGCTGTAAGAGGATCTGTCTTTGGGGGATTTTGGGACATTCATTCAGGATGAGAAGGAGTGAGTGAAACTGGAAGGAAAAAAATAGCTTTTCTGGCCTCAAACTTTGCACATTTATTTTATTTTTTTTTACAGTCCCACATTGTCATGCGCTGATGATTCGGTGCTCATATGCGGCGTGTCAAGTGTAAGTTTTTGTCATGTGAAATGTTGGCAGGCAACAGTGTGAAATAAGGCTGCACACCGTCACAAATAGGCCAACAGTAGGAGTTCATTTTGCTCCTGGATTGTGCAGTCAATACTCAGGGATCCCATAGTGATAATTTTGGTTGTGATTTTTCAGGCATAAGTCACACTTTTTTTTTCAGAGTTGGCTTGTCGTGTGACTTATACTGAGGTGTGCCTTGTATTTATTAAAATTACAACTCAGCCTGGCGCTCAAAGTCCCCTAATCGAGTTGGCGGCAGTGAAAATGATGCTATTGGATTTGAAACTTCAGTTTAGAACCACGGGAATGTTTTTCTTTTTAGTTGAAAATGACTTACCTTACCTTACCCATTTTTGTCATACGGCACACATTAGTTGCCATGACTACTTGCATTTTTTCCTTTCAACTTCTACTTTCTTTTAGTGGTTTGACAAACACTTTTGATGCAAAACTGGCACTTTTTGTTTAACACGCTTTATCCGGCAGAACAGGGATTTACTATTTACAGCACCAAAAGGCACAATAAACGACCACAATGCGACACGGGATTCTCATTCTGTTACGCCATTGTCATGTTTTGATGACGCATTAATATTTCACAAGTTTGTGTTCGTCAAAAATTTTGAATAAGTTCATATTTCCTTATAAATAAGATGAACATTTTCGATTGCTTAGTGCAAGCTGTTAAAGCTACTGATAAAAGTGGGAGAGTAAGAACTCTTCTTTTTGTGGATCGTTTTCAAATTCGTTGATGTTAGCGCATCTGTTCTAATAGTGGATCTTTGACGTATTTCACCTCCGCAGAAAAAGAGAGAAGATATCGTCGTATTTGCAAAAGAGTAGCTCATGACGTGGTGATCGTACTCCAAAACACTTGAGCCTTGGAAGACTTTCGCCTTTGTGTGTGTTTCTAATTTCATAAACATATATTTTAGGTCAAGTGTGTACTTTATTTTGAACGCAGGTGTATGGAAATGTGTTGTTTCATCAAGCTAACTGCTCATGTACAGACCTGCGGGATATTAGTCGACTCTATGTTTATTTCATCTTTGTTTCAGTTACTATATTTACAAATATACCTTACAATTGTTGTTTGTAAGGACAAGAGAACTTCATAAAAGCAACAAAAGCCTTGTCTCCAGAGTTCTTTTAGTTCGCTGGCTGTCTAGCGGCACGTGTCGCGAGGACAGCGCCGCCATTTTAAACTAAAAAGAAAACATTTCTGTAGTTAGAAGCGGAAGTTTGGAATCCAAATTCCGCTAACACGATTAGGAACGAGAATTTCAGGTGTCATTCCGAGCTCTACTCTTCTCAGACTCTGTCTTTTTGTGAAGTCAATTTCTGTCAATACGGTGGCAAAAAAAGTATCCCACTCGCTCCTCACTACCATTCAGAGTCACAGTCTTCTGTGTCATTTAGCAATTAGCTGATGGAGCTGGCTATGCAAATGCTTTTCCCGCCTCTTGGCGACCTTCTTTGCTTCCCTACTGAGATTATGTTCCTGAACACATGAGGCCTTTTTTTTTTCTGTACTTTTGCTCAATTTCTGCCTGAAGTTAGAGAGAATAGTGGGTGGCCTTTCCCCGACAAGAGACATGTGTTTGTTTGGCATTGGGTGGGTGTGTTACATCATCTGGTTGTCCGCCTCATGGCCGTGCGCTCCTTTGTGCTGACACGGGGACAACGCGCAAAGACCATCATCAGAGGAAATTAGCTCAGTAGCGTTGAAAGCGCCCGCTTCTCACAATAGCCACTGGCCATGCTAAATCATTAGCCTGTCACTTCGCTGTGGTTGACTCCAATTATTCTCTCAATCCGCCTCCAAACCAAATTGCATTATTACAATTATATCCATTGCATGACATATTGTCTATTATATGAGACAGGGAAAGTAGTCGAGAGAAGAATAAATATGTCAGATAGAAGGGGTTGGGGCACTATCAAGCTCCACAGCGTGTTTTACTCTTCCTGTCTCTTAAAAAGGGCATATTGATTATGTTTTGGACTCCAAATATATTACATAAACATTTCCCCCAGTCAGCGCTTCTTTCACTTGTTCCTTATTGATTTAAGCGAGTCCACGGCAGGTTATTGAAAATCATCCAGCCGTGTCTTCATTAGGGTGTCTTCACTAATGCAGCTCACTTTGGGCAAGAGACTGGGTAACACTTACGGGTGTTGATTTGAGGGTGGGAGGGGCAATGACTTAGTGGGGGCCTATTACCCTTTTATTTATTTTTTTGATCGGTTCATTATCTGTCGGCCACGTCGACAAAGGTGGAGGCACAAATTTTGGTTTCGAACTCCTGTTCACGGGGTGGGGTGGCCCTCAGGAAATTCCGGAAAATATGTGAATTTTCCTGAACGGCCGGTGTATCTCCAGCCAGTCCTGACTATCATGGCCACCAACCAGCAACGGTTTGTCACCTCCCTGTCAACGATCATGTCTCAGCGCATGATGACCGTCGCCGACAACTTTTTAGTGCATGACGGACGGCCGCACGCCAACCCGCTGCTCATCAGCCGTGCCTCAGCTCATTTCCCAGGCCTTCCCCTCTGATGAAGTCCGAGATGTCATTCAGCCACGACCTGTCTCAGCCACTGGCTGCTTTCATATCGCCACCCGCTCGAACTGATAGATCAGACTCCCTGCTAAGTGAAGAAGCACTGATTTTTTTAAAAAAATTGAACATCCACAAGGGCACCCGTTTAAACGTACATAAATGCCACTTATGAAATGCTCTCACCGGCGCGACTGGATTGCTCTTCTCGATACGAAACCAAAACACTCTTAGATACTCTCCGTAAATGCTCTCACACACGCCGTTCACATGCTCCTCTCACAAATCGCGTTGCAAAAGAGACCTTCCGCCAACTAAGCCCTTTGACATTACTTTGTCACTTAATTAATGGCTCGGCTGTTCAAATTGTTACTCGCCGCAGAGACCGAGGCACGTGAACAACAGAGGCCGTTTGGGTGTCAATGATGACGCTCACCCGTTTCCAATGAAGCACTTTACCTTTGGGTTGTTCTAAACCGGTGTTTTCTTTCAGAAGTCATCAACTTTCTGAGTGTTTCGCTGCCCCTCTCCCAGCATCTTTTCAATATGTTAGAGCAGGCGTGAACAAACTACGGCCCGGGGGCCACATGCGGCCCATTAATCCGGCCCGCTGAACTTGAAAAAAATTAAATGAATAAACCTTGTTAGTAATTTATTTTCTAAATACTGTGTTTTTTCAAAGGCGTATATATTGTTGTAATATTTTTGTTCACTTTCATTTAAAATTAAATATTTTTTTTTTTCTCCGATGAGGTGAGGTGACCAAAACACTCCATCCATCTGCTCCTGGTCCGGCCCCTTCTATCAAATTTTAGAACCCATTGTGGCCCGCCAATCAAAAAGTTGGTCCACCCCTGAGTTAGAGGAATCATATTCAAAATGAGGGAATATTTGGAATATAGTTTGGAAATAATTAGCAAATTATTTTATTCAGTTCACTTTTGAATTTACATGTTGGACATCATAAAACTTCATTTTGTGACGAAACTCACCTGCTGTGGGAGTTTGTTCTCATTTGCAAAATTTTGATAAATATAATGTTAATTTTTAAAATTTTTATTTTATTTATTTATCGATTGCTTTCAGTGTTTACATGGAAGAAAAAGGAGGTGTAATTTAGAAAAAAAAACAAAAAACAAAACAAAGATCAGGATACGATAGTGTTGCCATGTTAACCTGTTGTAAAAAAAAAAAAAAACAACTGTGGTACTTAGTGGACACTTCAGCATTTTTTAGAGTAACTCGTTCAACAAACTGACCACACATTGAAACAATTTTTTCAACAAAAATATAAATGAACGATTACATAGGTTGGCGAATGCGGTCTCATTGCCAGCCCATTAGCAGCCCTGAGAACCGGCGCGTACTCGTACTTGTCCGTAAGTATGCCCTTGTGTATGTGCTGAAGCGTCTGTCTGAAGTGAGACCTTGGACCCAATTAGACTTGGTAATGATGTGGCCTGTTTACAGCCAAAGCACCTCCGCTAATGATGAATGCAGTTGACGGAAGCGGTCCAGACAAAAAAAAAAAAAAATTCAAAAAGCCATTGTGGGCCTCGCTCCGTGTCACTTTGTCCGTTGGAATGATGTATCGTTCATTTCAAGCCTGACCACTGCTTTGACAGACGGAGAATCAGTTTGGAAGCGCCGCTTTGGTAAGGAACCTGTCGGAATGATTTGTCTGCAACAGATGCGTTCGCAGCTGCTTGCTGCGTCGTATTTTCCTGTTGGCGCATCGCAGGACGGAAACAAACTTATGGATTCAATTTGGAGCGAAAAAAGTCGAGATATTTCGTAAAGTCTGCGGAAATCGATAAAAATGTCAGAGGAAAAAAAAAAAAGGGTAGTGATGGGGATCATCCGACCTGCTTGTTTGGCTTTTTTTTGGGGGGAAATTACAAGAAGCAATCTTTGAGAAAAATGATTTCACATTTCTTCCCAGATGGTCACTGGTCTGCTTTTGTGTCACGCTTCACACTTTCAGTATTTTGCCACGATAGTCGGTATCCCGAATCAAACAATGCCAACAGATGCGTGTTTTAAATCAATCGTTATGGTTGCCACGGAAACATGGGATGCTGGAGAAAACAACCTGTCCAACCAGTTAGGAAGCAGCAATGACAAAGAATCATTTGCTCGAAAGGTGATTAGCAAGGCAGCCACTTTAAAAAGTGGTGGCCATGCACGATCTCAAGAAAGAGATCACCCCGGAAACCAACCACATCATCAGGAGCATGTCCGGACCACCGTTGAGGGGAATTCGTACAAGCACATGCGCCCCACCCACACGACCGAATCAGCCCGTGATTTTATTTTCTCACTTGGCTGATTTAAAAAATGAATTAGATCAAAGGGTTCATGAATTGGATTTGGTTGTCATTCTTAAGCTTTTTTCTTTGTTTAATTCCAAATTATTTTCAGCATGAATTTTCCTTCTTCTGGAATAAGCAGCATTGTGGTAGTCAGCGCGTCGATGTTGAGGTTCGATAAAGCCTCTAAATCAGACCAAGGCGAAGTACGGCCTGGAGGCCACGACAGTCCCTCCTGCCCGCAGTCTGTCACCAGTCAGTCAAATGAAAACGTAAAATGTGCGTTTATTTGACGTGCACATCTGAGGGACTGAGCAAGAGCTACAAATTGCGTTGCCAATTTTGTAACACTGCGTCTACAATTAGCGACTTTTCCGACCCGTCCCTTAGCAGTTTTTCCAAAAAGAGACGAGTAAATATAATAATATAATATTAAACTTTCCCCTCGTCTGTGAATTTGGGACTCCTGATGATGAACGGCTAAGATAATATTTTTCAAGTGCAAAGATTTAATTTTAATGATTGCTTCATTAAAAAAATGCATACAAACTAATAATTTATGGCAGGAGTCTTCAATCCTGTTCCTCGAGGGCGGGTGTCCTGTCCATCCTGTTCTCTCTTTCTCTCTCTTTGCTGCAACACACCTGATTCAAATTATTCAAAATAATCAACAAGGTTTGCAGACGCTAGATAACGATCCTGATCATTTGACTCAGGTGTGTCGCAGCAGGGAGAGTCGGAAAACAGGCAGGACCCCGGCCCTCGAGGAACAGGATTGAATGCCGCTGTTTTATTGCAGCAACGCAACACGCTTTTTCTTAAAAATAATGTCGAGCAAATTTGTGGTTCGCATGCTGGCCCGTTGCCAAATAAGGCGCCCACTCCTGTTCTAAATTGTACATGGGTCTGAATGGGATGATTTTCGGTGTATGCGTGCCAGGTGGTTGACTAGCAGGACTGCAGAATTAGTTGTGCCTGCATGTCCTGTGCATGTGAAGAAGCTAATCTGGCCCTCCAGGAGGTGAGATTCCGACGTGATCTGGCCTACTTCCATGTCGACTGTGACAGTGCTCCCAGGCGGGGCGGGGCCAGTCGCTGCAGCGCCATCTGCGGCCCTTCTGTTTGGCTACCCGTCTGACCTTTGACCGGCTTCAGGTGTTACATGACAAGGATATCTGACTCAGGGCCCTACAGGGCAGGCAGAGGTTAGTCCGCTAATAGGTGCCTGAGAAGGTGCCAGTAAAAATATAATACTTCAGGCCACATGACTAATGAACTGGAAAATGACTAATCCTGCTATTGAATTAAAAAAAAAAAAATCCCTTTTCTCATATGGGCGAAATCTCCTCTGCCCTCAAAAGCTCTGAAAAGTGAAGAAAGAGCAAATGATATCTTTGTTTCTTTCGCCACACTTATTAAGAATGCTCACACGGACAAGTTCTGTGCTGTCTCATTTGGTGCTTATAGAAGCATTGCAGAGAGCTGAGCATAAAAGCCGCATCCCACTCGCCTCCATTTGTTGAGTCACCAAATGGGAATGATGCATACGTAGGTCAGTCACACTGCATGGTTTAAAAAAAAAAAAAAGTGTCTCAGGTGTCTGTGAGCATGCCTCGTGAACTCTGTGATCATTATGAGCATCGGCATGTTGGCCATCATACATGTTACGCTGCCTAGCAACATTTCAATCTTTGACGTGAGCACAAAGTGAGAGGGAGAAGAAGTGCTTCATGGCGACAATAACTGTGAGATTTCCTATGAACTGGAGGATGGACTGAAGTCGTCAACATGGAAATATATCAACAACAAAACTTCTTTGTGAGGTGTGAGTGGAGTTCACTCAGGTTTTCTTTGGAATAGATTTTTTTTTTTTTTTTTTGACAGCTTGATCCTTTTTTTGACCTCATCCATCCATATCGGAATGCCCGTTACCTTTTCTGGTCAGAGATGGTTTATCAAGAAGAAAAAATGTTTTTGGTTCCAACTGGTTGTATTGAAGCATACTTATAATATCTCGCTGAACGTATTTGTGGAATGTGCCCTTCTTTTTTTTTTTCTTCAACAGATTTATTTAACATTTGCCCGTCTTACAAAATGCATTTTTTACAATCAAATGCAACAGACCAATGTATAAAAAAAATACACATCAATAAGAAAAACAAAAATTGGAAAAAAAATAAATAATACAACCAACCTAATACAATAATTACGCTGTAATTTGACATTTTTTTTCTGAAAACTTTTTTTGTTTTTAATTAACTCATTTATTGCCAGCTATTTTCACTAGAGGAAACCCCTCAATCCCAGCGTTTTTCTGGATTTGGACTGATTTTGCATGGCCAACAGAATATTGTGTTCTAATGCTATAAAAACACGGCACTAAGTTGCAAAAAAAAAAAAAAAGACGTGTAAATACGTCTTTGGGGGGCGGGCACTGTTTTTGGAAAGGTATATGTATGTCTTATGGATTGAATGAGTTAAAAAGGAAAACTTTTTTTTAATTAAAAAAAAAAACAAAAAACAAAGGAATCAACACATTCCCAATTTGGTCAGGGGTGCGCCCGTCCATGAGGCGGAGCCGTGGCGTAACGGCGTTGAACGCAGTCTTCAACGCGACAGGACTTGCAAAAGTGTTTCATACGCGTCCATTGCAGTTCTTCTCCTTCCAGCCAATAGGATCGCCCCCGAGATTGCTTTCAACCGATCGCTTCGCACGGATTCCGAGTGGATGTTTGTTCCCCAGGACCACTGCTCTTCATGTTTTATTAACGTCACATGCTGTCGAGTTGGGCTCTCCTAACTGACTTAGCAAGTCATCCCTTTCCTTGCCACAAATCAAATTAGCCCAGGCTGTGATTAATCATCAGTAGGGGCACCCCGTGAAAGGGGGCTGACACCTTATTAATTTCCTTAATTACATCGTGTATGAGGTTTCACAATCGTCCCATCTAATTATGCAGCCTTTGACTCCCAACTCTTTCAACCTGGCTACACAAATTATTTGTGCAACCGGGGGTGTTTTAAATGGATTTCATTTCGTATCATCAAGTGTGATTAATGCAATAAAGCCAGAGGTGGGCTTTCAGGTCAGCTTGGCAACTGATTGGATTTGAAATTTCGCCCAAGGTGACACTTGAAGATGCGTTGTCAGGGACATTCACAATTTTAACCACACAAATAAATTCTTGCATGTTTATTGACTTTCACTTTAAAAAATAGTCTTGAATGGACTGATCTGGGCACCGTTCTGTCATTGTCACGCCGTCCTTATTCATAAAAATAATCGTCCTTCATTGTCATGGGTAACATGCCTTAAAATTTAAACAAAAAAAGTGAGAGAGGCTAGCTAACAGGACAGGTTTTCCAAATTCATGCTTGGGCGTTCAGTCTTGAGGGCATACATCACAGCCAACTTTCTCACATGCAATACAGGCTGGGCGTGTTTCTGTCAGTTAAGGACGGTTTCAGTTGACGGATAAAAAACCGCATCCGTCCATCCTTTTGAGAAAAAAAACCTTCTAATTTCGACACGTTCCGTCACTGGGATGGAATCCGCACCTCTGAATTTACTCAGTTTTTTAGTTAAGTGGCTGCACCATCCATCCATCCATTATCTGATCTGTTTTCGTCACGAGCTTGCTGGAGCCTATCCCAGCAGACAACGAGAAATCGGCGGGGTACACCCTGGACTGGTTGCCAGCCAATCGCAGGGCACACAAAAAAGAAAAACCATCTGCGCTCACAATCACACCAATTTTAGAGCGTCCACTCAACCTACCGTGCATGTTTTTGGAACGCGCCGCCAAACTGTGAAGCGAACGTGCTAACCAGTTGTCCACCGTGCCGCCGCTATATAATCATCTGGATGTATTGTCATTTTTAAAATGTTTCAGGATCCGGTTGATTTTATTTCATGCAATCACTTGATTCAGTCCGCGTAATTTTTTAGAACATTTCGAAAGCCTTTATAGTTCTAGTAGGTGGTTTTCTCTGAGTACTTCAGTTTCCCCCCACATTCCCAAAAACATCCACTGCCTTGCCCACAATATTCAGAATTGTTGCCTGGGCGTTGGACTCCAGCTTAGCTCAGAACCTCAACAGGAAAAATATAGTTTGCAATTTTTGCTAAGCTTTTATAAAATGTTGTATAATTAGGTGCTCATTTTGACATTATAGGCCAATTTCCCACACTTCCATCACTTTAATCACTCATTAGGGCAACCGCCAGCACTCTACCATATGTCCTGTTTGTATAGTCGAAGCATTTCTGCAGGTGATCAAATTAAAACCAGTGATTAAAAAAAAAAAATATATATATATTTATATTTATATATATTTAGGCTGAGCACACACATACACTGCTCGTATGAATCACAGAAGAAGCGAGTTTAATCGATGACACAGTCTAGGCATTCATTTACCGAGCTTTTCACACGGTGAGCGAGTTTAAATAGTTTTGCTCGGAGCGCTTGTGGAAAAATGCACGAGCAGTGATATGTGAAATGAGAGCAGTGGCATGGGACCTGACCCCCCCCCCCCCCCCACCCTGCATGAGCCTGCAGCATGTTGTATAAAAGCATCACAATTTCTCACCTGGAGATCCTTTCAAATACATTTCTTTCAATTTCACTTAATATCCAACACAAAGAACGCTTCCATGAGTACGGACGGCATACATAGTGTTATTCAACCAGCGTTGTTCAATGTGGCTGCGTTTTATAATGGCATGCATGCCCTGAGGGGTATTTGTATTCATGCCTTAAGCCGTTCAATATTAAGTCAGTCAGTCAGTCAGCGTGGAAAGATATACCCTGACCTTTACTGAAGTCAACGGTGTACAAAATTGTAACATATTATTGTACACTGGACCGACTGGCACACTGTATGTGAGAATTATTAAGAGTCAGTGTGAGACAACGCGAGAAATGTGTTACCATCACTGAGAAAAAAGATATAGCGACACTTCCTTCCAACTGGCAGAGCTCTGAAAACGTACGAATGTCCGGGACCATTTTTAAGCCAACTGCATTGAAATATTGCTCATTTTTATTAATGTTATTTTCTTTTCCTTTTTTTAATTTTAATGATCTATGAAAGTCGGAAACTTATACAAAACATTTGACGGCTGACCAAAGTGCCCATGGCCATTTGTTTGTTACATAATACTGTAACGCCAAATCAATGCAGTGGTTATTATTCCACAAGGTTTTTAGGAAGACTGGTGGACAATTATGACTTGTAGACTAAATTACAAATTGTGTTAATTATTCAGATCTATCATCCTTTTATCAAACGATACAAAGCTGTGAAAGTTGTGTTCTATTCATCTGAACCTCTCATGTAGACGAACACTTAATAATTATTATTATTATTTTTTTTTTTTTACCCTTTAGCATATAAAAATAATCACGGGGGTTTGTGGTAAAAATTTTTGCAATGACCAAATAAATGCGACTGTCACTCAGAAAAAAGCAGACCTCTGCCAAGCCTATCCTGGTAACAGACAAAACAGATTGTGGCGTGTCATATTTGTTTTTGTTTCCCCATCTGTTTCGTAGTTGGCAGCTCTTTGCTGTTTCATATGGGTGAGGGGGGGGGGGGGGCGGGGCTCTCGCTTTCAATTGGTTGGTCAATCAAAGTTTAGGTCAAGGTGATTTCTCATCAGAGGTAATGAAACTCATGGAAATTAGCTTAGCATCACTGTAAGCAAGTGTCATAGCGACCTAATCGCAGCAAATAACTGCTCAACTACTCAAGTACAAGTACGGTCAAAAATGAAAATGCGGTTTTGGGACAGGACACACGTGTTTTTGTGTCAAGTTGCTGCTTACGGCATCTAATAAAAGAGGTGGGAAAAAAAGGAAGCGCTAACATCATGGCTCATGAACGCAGCCAACAGGATAAGTTGCGATGAACTTTTCAAACAGTTGTAAGCTTTTTTTAAAAATAATTTCTTGGGTGTTTTTAGGCCACGAAAAAAGTACTTGGAGACGACGGTCAATCTGCTAAAAAATAGCAAAAACAGCTTGGAAAAGGGCGTCCTGCTCATTCACAACCCCAATTATTTTGCAAACTCTTTGAAAGGACTTAAAAGATTGAGAATAGAAAAAAGGGGGAAAAATGTTTCATTTGAAAGGTGGAAATTATTGTTGTTATATAAAATACGTCATCACTATGGAAGGATTCTGAAAAGCAAACCCACCACGAGAGAGAAATGTCAATATTGTATGTGCACCTCCATCCAGATCCAAAATAACAACTGTTGTGAAAAATGAACAAAAACAAGAAATCAGAGTTGCCTGACTATCGCTGCCAAATATTCTAATAACTGTTAATTGGAAGCGCCTCGAACAACACCTCAGCTATGCATCATAACAAACAAGTCTTTGACCTTTTGTCTCATCTGCCTGTCTCGCGGCACTCTTGTCTGCCACGACAAATAAATAAATACTTTCGATGAGTCAGGCAGAAGTCTTTCACTGCCGATGTAGATCAATGGCCAGCGTCTTGAGAAAGACACCACTCTATTTGGGATAATGGCTTTCGGAAAAACAAGGTGAGGAAGGTAATACAGAACAGCAATGCTCTGGACAGTCGTCCCCCGAGTGCTGTCGTGGGAATAACATCGAAATTGGTTTCTGCTCCGTGCTCTTGTCGACATTACTTTCTCGCGGTAGGGGCGGCTGCACTGCCTACTGAGATAAAGGACTTTATCTGCCCTTCCATGCTCGTTGCGAGTCCATATTGATTCGTTACTCAAATGTAATTGTATATTAGCACCTGTGTCGCAGATTATGCTAATCCATAGAAAAATGTCACTTGGGCAGCCTGAACCGGATTCTGCCCAGAACACCTGTGAGTGTTGTTGGCACTGTAGAGAAGTCAGACGTGGTATTTATAGTTCACCTGTCATGATCAAGTCCAATATGCTGATTACTCTTCTGGGTCCAACACAATCTTTGTGGATCATGTCACCCTTGAGCCATGAAACAAAATACGGTTGAGTCTGGAATTGTCGAAAGGGGCTGGACGTCATAGCTTGTTGTTGAAGAGAGCGCCCTCCTCTGGTAGTTACGCCAACAGCGCAAATTGACGTTTTGGGCCACTGTCCTGCCCTGCAAAGTACCTCCGTGACTTGATGAGGCTCAAACTTAACCTGGTACCGGTGCTATTCCATTGGTAGAAGCCCAGTTATTTCGGAAAAACTTGCAGCGGAGTGCGTAGGCAAGGTCATTTCTTTCTGTACATTGTCAAAAAGTTTTGACTTGACAATAAGTTAACTGTACTTTATGTGTGGGCTGGTTTGGACTGAAAATAGTGTTCTGTTTGCAGAAAAGCCGCCTGAAGGCCAGCCGGTTGCTCTGGACTATTTCGTGCAAGGGTTTAATGAGCTATACAATGTTCTGACCTCCAAACTTAAAAAAAAAAAAAAAAAGTGTACTGCCGTTTCTTAAGTACTCCTATTCAACATTTCCAACTATTCATATGACAAGGAATCAGATGTAGAGGTTTCAAGTGAAGTTCAATAAAAATACGCAGATTTTGTAATGTAAAATATGTCAACTAAACACAATTGTGTCCCGTAGGAAATAATCATCATTAATTAGAGATTGAAACTGTTGCTGATACTTAGTTGTTCAGGCATGCAGGTAACATTTGAAGGTACGGGAGCTTCTTCCATCGGTGTGAAGTGCCTTGAGATCTGGGGACAAATGAGTCATCGTCAACTCGTCCCCGACATAGAGCAATCCAGAGCACTGGAGCCTAAATAGAAAATGTTCTCGAACCGGCGGACTTCTTTTTCTGGACGGATCAGCTGTGAACCTAGAAGCAGATATTTTAATATAATATTATACAAAGTCAACATAGACAAAGAGTGAGCACACAGTCTTTGCAGAATGTAGCTTTTAAATAATATTTTTTCACTGGTTTCGATTATTTTCACAGGTGTCTCTGGTTTTTGTTGAACAGTTTTCATGGAAGCAGTTGCTGCAACTGTGGATACCGCGGTTAAGGTCAACATCAAGGAAGTAATTACCTCTACCTCAGTCGATCATCACTCGTAACGGGAGATTCAGTCGCTACCAATGCAGCAAAACTTGGACTTGCTTACCATCAGAGTCATACAGTAGGCTTGGATCAACAGCGACCCGCTCCTTGCTGATGCGCCTGCTCTTATGGCAGCCCCAGACACACCTCCTGAACACAGCGGTTGGAGACCCAGAGTCGATTTGGAAAGGTGTCGTTGACACTGCGGGAGTTAGCTTGGCTTGTCCCGACTGCAGCAACTCTTCTAGTTGTGTCAGCGAAGGTTTCCGAGTTGGTAGGTGTTAGCTAAATTGATATCCAAAGCAACTAGATCACTGAGGCCATTTTTTTCTTCCTGGCTTGCTTACTCATCCATTAACTCCTCAGATATAGCTTCCGAGAAATATTCTCTGCAGTTCTGACTCATTCCTGCCACTTTTTGCTGACAAAATTTGAAAATGGCAGAAGGCAGGCTGAACGGGAACAAAACGGAGAAAGAAACACAAACAGGTTTCAAAAATACAAAAGGACAAAAACTGAACCTAAAACCATTGGAGGTCGCAAAGAAAGCCAAGAGAGACGCTCCCAAACTTGTCGTAATTAACTGTCGGAGAAGTGAGTCTGAGCTTTTTCTCGAGAAGTTGAAGAATGAAAATAGAAAGGAGGTGTGTCCTGCTGCAGCTCAGTGAATGTAGGTCAGCCACATACCAACATAGCAGCAGCAGAGGAAAAAAGACAAGCCGCAAACAAAAACATCTGAATCCGGCCAAAACTGAAATACCAAAACTTCACCAAGAAATCTTTGACACTTTTTGGTCGTTTTCATCTATACGAACTGTTGATGTTTATTCTGTATGTTCATCTGCATCTGTTTAAGTTGAGCAAGCAGGCTTTCCTCCGCCCCTCTCTTCCGGTTCTCCGGTCATCAAACCACTTTTCCTCTCGGCTATCATTGGCAGCCTCCTCTGTACCGACAACAAGGTAACCGGACTTGATTGCCTGAAGGAGGGCTGCCTGCTGAAATGCATCCAAATCAATTAATGCGCAAGCCATGATCATTTTGTCATCCCTCCCATTACCATCCTTTAGGAGTCGCATAGCGGAGTATTACAATATAATCATCACACAACATCCATCTTGGAAAATACAGATGTTGTAGCAACAGGATTGTTAAGTTCTAATGGGATTTATTGGAAAGACTTGGCACGGGGAAGGCCAATGCGTTCGCTATAAAGTCATGATATCCTTTTGCTGTGGTTGATAGCAATGTTAGCGCTGAAATGCCAAGTGGAATTAATGCCTCAGTGCTGCAACCCTGAATAAGATGGACCTACTCATCCATGAGCAATACTTGCTTTCATTTATACGTAATACACAATTGCGTACCATCACATTTTAATGTCCAAATAATGTACGATTATTGCGTATGATGACGGGACCACGGCTGAAGTCATTTAAAAGTCACTCTCTCGAAAGACCAGATTCTACATGTCGAATCGGCCGAACACGCCCCCCCCCCCTCCAAACACCCCTACAAGGATTCCGACTTAAATTCCAATGACCAATTCGGTGGCAGATTGGCGTGTTGAGCCCTTAAGAGACATGGATTTACAAAGGCAATAGGTTCTGCCTTGCAGTTCAGCGTACAAATTTGGGGCAGGTGCAGGGGTTGGTTGACGCCACACTGCTCTGTGCTAAGTGCAGTGTGAAAGGCCCCTTAAGGGTATTGTTACCTTCGTGGCGTTATAACTGCACCCTAGAAGAGGGGTGTGTCAGTTAATCCCAACGAGCCTTGTCACTCAGGACACATTCACACCACATGACGGAGAGTTTGGAACGTACTCGAAGGAACCTTGGTCCCTCTTCACTGGTCCAAAGAGAGGCCCTGAGGCTCTTAGCCTCTCGTAGTGTACACTCCTTGTTACTTGCTTTCTCTTTCACACTCTTGATACTGTGCTTGGAGACACAACAAACCTCGTGACCGACGCATGGTATGGATTTGCCATCTTGGAGTTGCTTCACTGCCTGAGAAACCTTTGTAGGCTGCAGATACTGCCTCAAGGGCTTGGGAAATGCATAAACAGCCAGGAATCATATAAAAAGGATCCTCTTGAATGAGGGGGGGATTGTCTAGGGGCAGAAAGTGTAATATCATTCCTTGTTAGTTGTCCCTTCTGCACAAAAGCAGATGAAAGTGATACACAATCATTATTGCTTCCGTACTGGACTGGTTGATATCGCTGATGTGCGACTGGGTAACGACGTGATGGTGAGATTTTCATTTCATTTTACTGAGTGGTGTATTTCAGTGCATTTGATGTGCTTGTCAGCTTCACTCTCTCATCATTTATTTTCCAGAGTCAGTTTATTTCGTGTAAAGGTAATTTCACATCCGGGTAATGACTTTGTCAAGTGTTTGTTTATGTTTTCCAACACAAATAGTTTGATGCGTATTTTTTAATCTTGCTACTTTTCTAAAACTAGCTCTGTTTTTTTTATTTTTTTTGTCAAGTGTTAAGCAATCATTTGGCTCTGTGGGGACACTATTTAATTGGGGATGGGTGAAATCACAGAAGGCTCTCGAATTCCCACTTTTGCATTTGTGTCATAAGATAATGAGCTAAAACAGTCGCATTTTCTTTAAGCAGGCACCATTTATTTTAAAGGGCACTGTATTGATGTTTGATGGGCATGAAATAGATGTGACAAGCGTGAGTTCTAATGCACACGAGCCAGATTGTTCTTCCTCTTTTAAAGATTTGGCGAGTTTGCCTGGAACAAGTCCCAAAGAAGTTTTAAAGGGTAGTGGGTGCAGTGGGACTAATCAAGAGCAACACTTCTGAGTTTCACAACGGTGGTAATCAACTTCAACACAAGACTGTTATTAATTTCTGTCCACATTCTATACCACTTATCCTCATTATGGTCATAGGTGAGTTCGAGCCAATGCTTGCTGATTCCGGGAGCGAGGCGGTATACACCCTGGACTGGTTGCGAGCCAACTGCAGCTGTTATTATTTTACATGTCAAAAGGGTTTCTTTTAATAATGTAAACTGCTACTATTGAAAGCACAGTAGCACATTTATAGCGATATCTGTTGGCCAGGTCCTGTGAATGCTCTTTCTAAAGACACCGTTGAGAAAAACATATAACCATAATGACTATAATTATGGAACGCGACATTGCCAATAACGTGTTTGCCTAAATTACACTTATGTAAAATAGTTAAAGAATATAAACGAGATAATAAACGTTCAGGCAGAAAGTGCAGTCAAAGGCTAGCGGAGGCCGTAAAAACTCTTGAAGCAAACCAAGCATTTAATATCTGCATGGGACAACATTCACTTGAGATGCCCTTGGAAGTTTGGAACGCGACGATCAACACAGTTTGGGATTTACGTGCTAAAAGGGTTACCCTTGCTGTCAGTCGTTGATTAGCCATCCAGCTGCCTCCGAGTGTCTCCCCGGGAGGTCATTGGGCCTTGATGGATGCCTTTCCTTTTGAGATTGCACTTAATGGTGGACGGAGGAGGACCATCTAAGGTTTATCTATTCATGCTGCATTACTGTCGACTCTTCCTAAAATGGAACAGGGCCTCCCACCCCAGCAAGACTCCATCTTTTGTGCATTGAGATAAAAAAAAATATCGACAGGAAAACATGAAAAAAATAAAACGTTTTGGCTCAAAGCAAAAATTCACTTAAAATTGTACAAGGGGACGGCAAATCCTTGATTATCGACCCTGGCGCCAAACATTTGCATAATCCTCACAGCGAGACACTGGCGAAATGGTCTCACTGTGGCCCAATGGCCGAATGAATCTTTTTATACGAGACTACAAAGAGTAAACAGGTCATCATTTTTCGGGAGAAAAACTCTTCCTCTGCCAACTTTGGAGTATTCACTCCGAATCTGTCACATTTGTCTTTTTCATGGCTTTTTATAACAGTTTAGTGAAGTTCTGCCCGCCGTGAAACTAGACACATTCTGCCTGTGATGAATGTATAGAAGCGCATCCGCTGGGAGAGATATTGTACCTCCGAAATGAACAGAGAAGGGCCTCGATATTGAAATCATCTCGTAGTTGGCCTGGCATGATATTGGAAATCTTTATTCTAATTGCCTGAATGAATTGAACGTGCTACACTGATATATCCAGCCTCCTAGCTGGGGGAATAACATAAGTGAAGTACGACTGAATTGCTCGTGTGTTTACTGCCCGTTTGCCAGCCTGGAAGCCACATTCCATATTTACCATGTGTTGTCGCTGATTGCTTATTCACTCAAGCAAAACATCTCTTTACAATGTTAATACATCATATAAACGACAAGATATTACAACTTATCAAGTAGTCATTTTCCACACACAGGAAAGGAGCTGAAGACCGCAAATCAGTATAGAAAACCATTTTTTTTTATTTCTCACGAGGCTCTCCTGTTATGTTCTCGTATGTCTACTAGGGGGTAACAGTATTTCTCTCTGCAGTTGTCAATACTAGCGCTCTGTTTTGGAATCGTTGACAGTCTGGCGTGTGAAAATGTACATCGACACAGGAAACGTTCACAGATTACTTATGAGCACTTTCAGCAGCACGAGACACATTAATGCGCCGATTAATTTATCCTGCAAGTTTTGGTTGCCAAACCGAGTGGAAAGCTCAGGCAATGTTGCTTTATGAGGCAGTCCTATACATTGTTTTCCTCATTTTTACTCGCGTGTTCTGCCTTGACCAGCGACGCTGCAAAATGACCAGTGACAGATACGTAGTTTTTTTTTTTTTCTTTTTTTTTACAGTTTGTACCTTATAAGAACAACTAAAGCAGTCTTATACACGTCAACGTAGGGCTTTCCACATGAATGAATTGCACTTTTACCCGGGTAAGGGGGGGAAAAAAACAAAAAAAAAAAAACAATATACCACAGTGGGGGTTAAGCTCCTAATCGAGTCTTAAATATACTTTTCGGTTTGTTGGCTCTGCTGTCGTATATGTCTTTTATTTATATAATTATATACACACACGCAAACACACACGTGTTCTTACATACAAAGAAAACTGGCGCCGGAGAATGCACATGCCTTTAAGGTCAAGGAGTCAAATCAAATGTTCGATATTGACCACAAAGGCGAGGCCATAAGGGCAGACCATCAAGTCACCAAAAAAAAAAAAAAGAAAATCTTGATTAACTCCTTATAGGCTGCTAATTCTTTCTCCCTCCTAGGTTGTCCCTACGAAGCCGTCTTGTAAGCAAGTCAAACACAAAAGGCAGCTATCCACGCAGAAAGAAAAGGTTATCAGGGTAATTTCCCACCTTTGTGCTTTTAGTTCCATGCTCAGGTCGGCGTGAGCTTCTCAGCGTCTTTACCTTTTCGACCGGCCGGGGTGAAAGTCTTCACATAATGTGCAAACAACCTCGAAATGACCCCGACGGAGTCGCTTGGGTTTACGAGTGAGGAAGGAACCAAGAGAGAGTTTGGTGGCGAGCTGGCCACAGCTGTGCGGATGAGGAGATTCACCAACATGGGCCTCCTTGATCAAACAGGGGATTAGCGCGCTTTCAAATCCTTGGCACCACGCGAGCAAAGCTGTTTTATCGAGGTGGATATCCTTTCTGTGGTCCGAGGTAATCCAGTCACCAGCCTCGGATGTAATAGTTTTACACCGGTCGTCAGGAAGAGAAAGGGTCGATGAGGGGAAAAGGCTGGCACGGCGTCCTGTGATGGGAGCTCGTCGTTAGGTCCTGGGATTAATCTGGAAAACAGAAGAAGGGGGCGGTAAAAAACACACACACGTGTTTAGTTAGAACAAAAAAAAAAAGGACAAAAGTGAACATGGATTAGACCCGGAGGAATTTCTCGATCTGTGTGTCTCGCAAACAACGGGAGTCTTTTGAACCGTTGAGTGCTTTGTAGAGCCCCGTCTCACCTCCTGCTTCCTGCTGTTACTAAAAATAGACAGCTTAGACAAAAGGAAACAATCCAGGAAAACTGGAGGCAAATACACGGCTGGTTCCTTTCAGAGGGACGTATACAAAAGTAATGTCTTCTCACAGAAGCTTAGTCCTTCAGTCTCTACTTTTTGTACAAACTACACCTCAGGCTAGTTTAGTTCGGATCAACCGTACCTTAACCTGCACCATAATCAACCGCCCAAATCGCAGCTAAGGCTTTTTCCAATCTGGTCAAATGACTTGGGACTCTTTTTCCGAAATGAGATCAGTGTCCCTGTTGTGGCGTGTGCTTATTCAGTCCAGATTTCACACCAGGACACATTTCAATGCGGTATTGCGAAACCTTTTGATTACGCTAGAATTCCCTGACTTCCAGCTTCTGCCACAAGCCAGACATTTGTATCAACTGTAAATACATGTATTCTAGTACGATATAAGTCAGGATTTTGACTTCATCTATTCTAAAATGGGAATTACGGTGGAGCCTCCAAGAAAACACTGGCTACAGATTATGCAAATCCATTCCTAAAGAATAGCAAAAAAAAAAAAAACCTACGTCAGTACTTGTGAGAGTGGTAATTATCATGCATTGTGTAATTTGAACATATTCTTGCAACCACAAGAAGCAGACAAAGAGTACTTTTATTTGGACCGCAATGTGTTTTGTCTATAACAGTGGGCCCCAATCTTTTATCCGTCGTGGATCAGTTCATACAAGTCCATAAATTTTGCGGACCGGCAACTGCATGACGGGGCGTAATGGTTGACTAATAAAATGCTACAACAACAAAAGCAAATCCACTGTGTATTTTTATGGACCTCAATATGGTCACTTTTGTGTCGCTACAGAACAATTATAACATGCATGAACGAGCAACATAAAACCTGGGCTATTTTGTAGATATTTCAATAAACGGGAAGCAATATTCTTATGTAACTATATTAGCAGCGTCTGACTGAAAGGTGTCCCCATAAGGCAGCACAAAATGTGTATGAACATTGTGTATTTTCCGGACTATTGTCATAGCTCGCATTTTTTGTAGATCTTTTATTTTACAAAATACGACATCAAAAAGAGACATTTCAACTGGTAGGGGAGGTTATAATATTAATAAAAAAATAGAGAACAGGCTGAACTTAACTCCAAACTTTCTCTCTGCTGCTCAGTTGCCGTTTGCCGCTGAAAATGTCACGACTTGCAATTAGATATAGTTGAGATATCGAGAGTGCCCTGTCGTGGCTGTCGGTGAAATTTTCATGGTTATGTCGTTCCGGAGTATAAGTCGCAGGACCAGCCAACCTATGAACAAAAATGTGACTGATAGTCCGGAAAATACGGTATATAACTCATAATAACGATATAAAAATTAAGATTTTTAAATTTTATGAAGTCTCTGAAGATAAGTGCGCCTCTTCGTCAAAGTCCAAATTAAACGACGACTGGGCTGTTTGACTTCTAAAGTTCCATTGTATTTACGTGACTCATTTTCCAGGTATTTTTATTTTTCTATATTCCTTTTATTATGAACACACCTGGAGGCCCCTGCGAACGGAGCCAATTATAAATCTCATGAGCTCAAACAACAACAATACAGCGGTGACATTTTGAGCAGGCTTTGGCAGGTGTGTGTACATGATTGTGCTCGTGATACATTGAGCTCGATCACATCGACCGCCACACTTACTAAAGCTGCGATAGCTCAAATTCACGTGCAGTTGTTACATGAAAAAAGCGCTAAGCACGGGACTTGCAGTGTTAGTTTTTATGCATGCGGCAAAATAGATTGACACACTTCCTACATGATTGTAATAAGAATCACATTAATCGTAATAATGGTTCGATCAGCTGCTTCACAGTTCAGAGGTTTTGCGTTTCAATCCAGGCTGGAGTTTGCATGTGCTTGTGTGGATTTTCCGCTGGTATTCTGGTTTCTAATCACCGTATTTTCCGGACTATAAGCCGCTACCTTTTTCCTCGATTTTGAATCGTGCGGCTAATACAACGGTGCGGCTTTTCTGTGGATTTTTCTTTCACCACTAGGGGCGCTCTATAGTTCAGAAAATACGCTAAATAAATCGAAATTTATTTTTTCTCTTGGGTCTATTCTGTTTCAATGAGCAAAGCAAAGATGTTGCTGTGTTTAATGGCACTGTTTTAACAATCGGTTTATGTACCTTAATGGGCATTCACAGTACAAAATTGTTCTGTACATGCAGTAAACAAAAAAATAATAATTCAACATAGAAAACTGCGGCTTATACCCTGGTGCGGCTTGTATACCTTGTTTCTTCACCCCAAATCCCGCCTGAAAACGTTGAGATGTAAATGTTGAACTTGAAATTAGTCAAAGGACAAAAATAACTGACTCCTTTGGGTGCTTTCCGTTATTTATGCTTTTGACAAACTCTACTTTTGACTCCACTTTTTGGGTTAAAACATGACGCGATGCATCTCAGAGCCCCAAGGAACGATCCACGCTCCCGTGCAAAGCCGTCTCAAAGTTTGTTTTTTTTTGACGGCACACAGGCCTCTTTTAAGGAGGAAATTCTCTTCCGTCTTTAACATGGTGAATCTAAATAGCCCATTTTATTGGTCTACTTCTAATATCTCTTGTCTTGTTATTTCACAACGACTAAGAAGCAGTAAGTGTACTGACATTTTGAAAAAGGAGTTGATTCAGTCCCGGACGGACGCTCGTTTTGGGGACGAAGGACGACACATTTTTTAAATAGGACAAACTAAGCAAGGACTGACGTTGGTTTTTGTCCATCCCTGTAATCATCCCTAACCGGGTCAACTAAACTTAAACAGTTGCAAACAATTCAATCCACTCAAAAGATTTTTGTCGCCAGATAAGAAATCTTGCGGTGTGGTACGCCTCCAAGACTCGAAGCCCAATTAGCAAACGTTAGCCTCTCTCCCAAGGCGGGACATAAATAACATGTTTCAATTCCTCAACGACCCATTACTAAAGCAGTCTTGTGATTTTGTGTGATCAGAATTTGATTTGCAAAAGAATGGCGTGGGGAATGACCTCTGTCAGAAGTTGTAACTGGTTGGACATTCTTACCTCAGATGGGATCCACCAGAGATTTTTTCGCTCCGATGAGTTGTATGCAAATGCTGTCACTTCAACCTACAAGCACGTGGGCGGTGTATGTGACAAAGGTGTCCCTTTTGTTCCTTTAGTGTCCTTTTGCCTCTTCAAATGATCCATGTAGTGTGGGTGAATTTGCAGCGCATTCCATCCTTGCTAAGCGGCGTCAGCGCAAAGCTGTTTGCATGCTAATTCGGCGGCCGCATTAAATTGCAATTTGCTCCGACTTCGGGAAGTGAAGGTAAAGGAGGCGAGTGCAATTAAGTCAGCCGAAATTGTATGGCAAACATTGCCATACCCTTTCCGCCGCTGTCGTTTAACAAAACAATCGGGCTGGCTGCCAACGGCATCCTCTGAAAACAGGACTTCACGCAAAATTTTCGATAAAGTTCACTTTAAGAGCATTTGATGTGACATGGAAAAGAAAATAACCCAATGCAAGCAAACAAATAACTCACTCGCATTTGAACGACTTCAACATTTTCTTTTTCATCCCACACCCATTGATTGATGATGGTTTCATGTAGATCAGGCGTGGGCAAACTACGGCCCGGGGGCCACATGCGGCCTGTTAAACCTTTTAATCCGGCCCGCCAAACTTAATAATAATAATTTAAGAATTATATTATTTAATCATTTAATTAATTATAATAACTTAATAGTTGTCTGCTTTGCTCATTTCAACCATTACCGGAGTGTGTTTGCTCTCTCACTTTTAAAAGAAAATGATGAATTCTGGTTAAACGTCTGCTGGCAGGTCTTCCAGCTGGGCTACATTTCATCACTGAATGTTGTATTACATCAAGATGTGCCCTCTGGACCGTGAAATAAATATACATGGTTTTTTTTCAAAAAGAAAAGCAATGGATGTTTGATGAGTTGAAGGAGAAACTCAAATGATACGTTGATGTTTGTATTTTGTTTTTAACTATAAATTCACCGATGCCTGATACACATGACGATAATCGGACTGTTTTTGCCCGAATTTTGCCCCGTTCTGACCAAAGATGACAAACGTCGACGCTCTTATGTATATTTTTTTAATTGTCTTATCAGAATAATTTTCTAATGTCTGAGGTGTGTCAAGAATGGATTTACCCCAATAATAATAAAAGACAGATGTCTCGGTGACATCAGCTTTTTCGGACACATTCGGATGATATCGCTTTCCATTCGGAAGTGTCGGTTCTTGCGTTATGCTAATAATGACTGTAAAAAAAAAGAAATTGACTATTCCATCTTTAACCAGATTCTTGTAACGCCGTCAAAGGCAAGGAAAAAGATGTGGGAGGAAATAAAAAAAAAAAATGCACCTGTACTGCGATCTATTCAATGAAGTCTTAAGATGTATAATTGTTTGGAAGCACGAGAAATTGACGGATCTATTTCGCCACTGGAGCGGATAATGCCGATCTATGCTGGGCAAACGTTTTGCATGGAAGGTGCTCCGCAGTCTTTCCGTCACTGTGACGTCCCCAAACAAAAGGGTCTGTCTGTGGCTACAGAACAGGCAATGAAGGACGCGCTCTCTGAAAGACATCAAGAAAAAAAAAACGACGAAAAAAGATGGACGTCTGGCACCGGCTCTCTTCAGACCAATTTCCGCAAAATGCGCGCCGACGTTTGCCTGGATCATTGTACTTCGGCGAGGCTTTTCCGAGCAAAATGCAAACCTGCTGGTCAATTTTTCTTCTGACAAGAAACAAATGGCGCATTGTTCGCTTTTCCAGCTTACGCCGGAACAAACCCCAAATGACGCCATTTGGTTTCAGAAGGGTGAAGGAGGAATTTGGATCAAAGAGGAGAGCAGAGTGCAGGATAAAAGGCCTTTCATGGAGACCGTGGCCTATGTAGTGTGCTGATAGCTGCTCCAACGAGACTCATGTAAGAGGATCGCTAGATCAAGTGGCCTTTAGCTAGCCGAAATAAAAAAAAATAAAAAGAGGCCTGCCTGGGGTTCTTGAGTACACATGCGAGCATTCGCGCACAACAAACACAAAATTTGCTCTTGTTATCAAACACATCAAACAGGAGCGTGTGCTCACTACTGGGAGTACACACACACACAGAGAGAACAGTAAGTAGCATGTCGCAGATTAGTACCAAATAGGATTGGCAGAGCGGCGCAAGGAACTGTTCGCAGACCTGCACACTCGCCAAAAACAAGATCAGGACGTGGAACAAAGGGAAACAAATGAGCCGTGGTATTACGCGCTCAGCCCGGAGAAAACAGAGAATAGAGCACCGGCGCACCGTTTGAGATGAGCGTCCAAGCGCGTCCGTGAAAACGCAGAGACCATCCTAAAAACGCGTTCGCGCTGCTCGAGTGAGAAAACGTTAAGTGAGGCTGGTGGTGCATTTTGGCATGCGTGTCACGCCCGCCTCATCATGCCGCCGCATGTAAACACACTTGATTATTATTTGGGTTAATGAGACGTCATTGAACATGACTTCGGTCCCACTTTTTAGCGGCTGACGCGAGGGCGACGGAGGAGGAGGGGGGGGGGGGGGGGAAGAAAAACAAACCATTTGAGAAAGACTAACCTTTACAGAAGCAAGAATGCAGCTCAATTTCGGGTTGACGTTTCCTTCTGCATTTTGCTTCCAGAAGCTAAAAAGGGGAGTATGGCTGGGTGTTCTGCAAGAGAAAAGGACATATGTGTATCGGGTTGAAAAGCAGCTTCAATTGGAAGATTTCATTGAGCCACTAAATTTTGATGAGTACGTGGAAAATCGCCAAATAAAGTGAATATGTCCATTTCGATTTAGGACTGGTGAAAAATTGAGATTAAGATGCATTCTTTGGAAGGGAACAATGCACTGGACCTACCTTCACACGCCGTAACGACCTCATTCGGTTTGTTTTATCTTCTGGATGCCACTTAGACAGTAATCTTTGTCTTTGTGACATCTCGGCTAGATTACTGTAATGCATTTTAATTTTGGAGTCAGCCAGGCCTCCCTCATGAGCCTCCAACTGGCGCAAAATGATCGTCTTTAGACTGGCGCACTTTCGAGTTCGCTTTAAGATACTTCTGTGCGTCTTCAAATCTTCAACGCCCCAGTGTCGATCTCCGAGCTTCTCCACTCCTACGCACCTGCCCGCTGCTGCAGGTCTGCGGACCTCAAGCTGCTGGAGGTGCCGAGGACTAAACGCAGCCTCGATGGGGATCGTGCCTTTACTGTTGCCGGTCCTTCCCTATTTAATGAGCGTCCATTGAATGTTAGGAAAGCCCCGCCCCCTCTGTGTCCACTTTTAAAACTTGTTTGAAGACGCATTTTTATTCTTTAGCTTTCAACATGAGACTGTCGCTGTTCTGCTGTTCTTCCGGTATCTATTGTTTATGTGTTCTAATTTCCCGGCTAATTTATAGGACACCATATGGAAAAAGCTTTGTTACAGCTCCAGCTGTTGTAAAATACACTATATAAATAAAGTTGTATTTTAATTGTCTGGTGAAAGTCTACGGGCTGTTTTATACATCGGCAGGACAACCTTGGGAAGGCCCGCGTGGTGTACCCTTCACTGGCTGCCCCCCTACCGTCAAATTAAATTCGACTTCTATTCAAAGTCATTGTCACCAAGCTTTAAAAAAAAAAAAATGCGCCGATGAGCAAGTGTGGCTGTGAACTTGTGTAGCCTGAGACGCTGCCTCCTCTCACTGACCAATTCATGATTATTTATTTTTTTTTGTTTTTTTTGCTTCTACGGGGGCGCTCGTATACGTTGAACAGGAGTACCCGAAGGAAACCCACGCAGGCATGGGGAGAACATGCAAATTCCACACAGGAATCGAACCCGCGACCTCTGAACTGTGAGGCCATCGTGCTAACCAGTCCCTCACCATTTTGAAATAAGAAAAAAAAAAAAAATCCCAGTGAACAAGTAAGAATTTCCTTCAAATGGAATATGTTTGGATTCATGGTGACAAATATGTTTCGTTATGTTTTTTTTAAATGTTTGTTGGGACTTAAACACATTTTGCCTACGTGCGGGTAAACATTGGTTGAGGTCTCACCCTTGTGGTCTTGATTTTATTCCCGGAGGAGCACATCCATCCGGAATTGTCTGGCAGAGTCTTGCAATCTTCTCCCTCCAGACAAGGTTCCATCTCACACCACCATTTGCCAATTACAATGGACGCTGGGGAACGTGAGCAAAGATATAAAAGTGTCGGTTAGTTAGAAGACAGAAACATTCAAGAACACACGGTCGGCTACGGCTCGAGACAGAAATTGAAATACCGTGGAGAATATAAAATCTTCATATGAATGGCAAACTTAAACATGTATCATCTTGAAAAGGGAAACTGCTCCCAAAAACCGGTGACTGCATGTGCCGGGTATCGATTCGATTCGATAGACAAAGGCCCGATTGTATTTAATTTTCAATTCCCGATTCACTCTGATTGATTTTCGATTCAAACGAGGATTTTTTACTTTCGTATGGAAAGCATTTTCAGAAGCAATGCTGCCGTTAGTACAAACTGCTTGCGCAAACTATATGCATTCGTAAAAATATGAAAATTTCCATTAAAAATTGAACACTTGAATGCTTCCGCCATTTTGTTTTGGTACGCTACATTCATGTAGTGACAAGATCTCACGTGATGTGTTAAGTCATGTCAATTTTGTTATGAAAAGTATCGATTTATGGATCAAAAATAATGTTAACAAATGGTCCGCCCGTTCCTAATTTAACTGAAGACAAAACTTTTTCTACATCTTGAGCTCAGTATGAACCACATGATTTGCAATTTGTTGAAGCCTTCGGCAAACTCGAACTCTCGTCAACGTTGCTTACCCTGTAGGTCAACTTTCAACAGTGGAATACGAGCAAATCCGCCGTGAGCCATCGCAATATAAAAAAAGTACAGTTCAACACAGCAAACTGTAAACACGATGGCCGGAGGATATTTGAATGTCTAAACAAGATTTTCGGCAAAGCAGCTGCGAATCAGACCTTTGGATTTCCCCCGTGGATTTTTACGTTGCTCACTAATTAGCACATGTTGCTCCATCATCCAGTGTGTCCCTCTAGCTTGTTTTTCCTCGCCATCTCAATTCTTGGAATGAATCTACTTTTGACAGCAGTTTGGGAGGCGCAAAACGCACCATGTGCAATTATGTCCTTGTTAAGAAAAAGTATTTCATCATCGCTTCAAATGATACTGATCCAGAAAAGGCTTCAAGTGTTCCCAAGAGAGAACACGCGCATTCAACTTTGGGACATTTCTATTTAGCAACGTGAATGCTAATTCGACTTGAAATCAAAAATAAGTAGCATATATCTTTTGCTTTAGATGAAAAGGAGACGGAACAAAAAAACATGAAGCAAGTGCAAAATGCCTCACTTGAGCTTCGTGATCATTGGACCAAGTTTTGCGAAACTCAATTGAAGCTATATTAACGGGCATGAAAAGTGTGCAACTCACCAAAACCGGTTTCAGTTTCTGATTTTCCAAATTAGGCCGCGTCTGGCCGATTTTTGGGCTACGTTTTCGTGGACACATTTATTCGCATTAAAAGCTTCGGAATAAAAATGCTTCATATGCACAGCTCATTTGAGAATATTCGGAACCAATTCCGGTTAAGATTTTATTCCGAACGAAATGCGTAGTTTATGTCGATTGTTAATCTGATCGGTGCGCATCAAAGCATTTATTCGGAAATTTCGGAACAATCCGTTTTTGTCATGTTTCTGTCAAGCTAGTCGAAGTAGTTCAACGTAAACTGTGTTTGAAGTCGTGTTTGAAAAATTAAGTTGTAAATACAAAAATGCAGTCTGGAGGATTGGTGAAAAAATATGTGAAATAAAGATAATGTTTCAAGTAGGAATGGGGTTTTTTTTTTTTTTTTTTGGTGGGGACACGGAAGTTGCGATGGATTCTTCTACGACTATTTCTGGTGTATTTGGTCAATCTGCGCATGTCAAAACAAGTCTTAATCGGACCAATATTTTAACTCATAATGTCTCATAATTTTAATCCGATCTCTGATCGAAGACATTTAAGGAAGTCCTGCTTTGTTTGGTCCTTCGAACCAAGGCCCACAAAAAAATCGTCTTTAACGAGCTCTTGGAGGAGAATTCCGACTTTCCGCCGTTAGTCGTGCATCGCTGACATTTCACTGCATCATCCACAGAACAGTGCTATGTGCGATAAATGAAATGCAAGAGGTGATGGATACTGTGACAAAACTTGTTAACTTTGTGAGCGCTCCCGTCTGCGACATCGTCATTCCAGCGCATCACTGGCGGAAATGTCAGCCGAACACGAGGTTCCTTTGCCGCATAATGATGTTCGCTGGCGGAGCAAAGGGCCGTGTGTCGGAGAGGATGTGCGGACGTGGATCATTTTTTAGCTTTTTTATTTTGATTTTTTTTTATGTAATAATAATGCGATAGGGGACGTAAATTTTTGGTTACCAATGTTCCCGACATTTATTTGCTAGTAGAAAAGCAAAGCAAGAAAATCTGTTGTTTACAGCTCGATATTATTTGTTACACGATCAAATTTGACTCTTGTTGAGGTGAATGTGGTTGTAAAACTGCTGCTGACAGCTGACTATGAACATAAAACAATATTTACTGGTCCAGTGGAGAAAAAAAAAAAAACAGCTCCCAGACATTTCAGCCGCGCTACTCGGCAACCTTGACTTAGTGAGAACTAATTGGGGAACCCTGCTCTAAATCATTTATGTCAAGATTTTTTCTTCAACAAGGACCCCCTTGTAATGTGATTTTCTCCGTGTGTGAGAACAGATACGCGTGCGGCACTAAATCGGAATTCAGCACTTAACACCCATGGTGTTAATCAAAACACCTTTAAGAAATTAATTTCCAGTTCTAGTAACCTCATTATTATTTTTATTTTCTTGGCTCATGGCAGGGTGTTACCATGGTGCCCACAGTGTGGAAAGATGTAGTTAGTCTCAACACACCTTCACACACACACACACACACCCACGCACACACACTCACAGTAAATGTGCCTTTTTAAAAATCCATTTAAATCAATGCATTAATGTTTTTCAATTGATTTCCCCCCCCAAAAATGTGAAACCGAACAATAACATAAAAAATCATTCCAGTCTTATGGATGTACTCAAAATGATCTGAACATCGCTACCATTTGTTTTTCTTTATTCATAAAAGTACACAACACTCACAATTAAGGCGTTGTCGAGCAGTTTTGACCCGACAATCTAACAAACCAGGTCATATTTTATCAAGTATCTTAATTAAAATCTCTAATCAGGCTCCTATTATTGCGGGTTCGAGGGGAGTTTACCTCATCAGCATGTTGGTAAAGCATTCCCGACAACAAGATGGCATTTAATGTTATCATTTTTGAGTGAAGTCGCGATCGTGAAAGAGACATTTTGATGCCCAATTAGTCATTTTATTTTGAACACTTGTTTGCAATTGCAATTTAATTGGTCATCTAATTAAATACACTGACATTTAGTGGAAATGTCACTAAATTGAAATATTCCGCAGAAAGTACACAAACAAAAAAAATCTCGCACAGGCAAAGGAGTGCCTGCAAACGTCACACAAGAAGACCAAAGCTCAACCTCAAAACCGTGCAAATCACAAATCCCCCGCCGCCATTTTTGTCCCTCAGCTTTTCTCAATTTGCTTTTCTCTAAATGTATGCTTTCTCTGTACCTCACGCTCTGTCAGCGTGCTACGACCGTTCTCTGTTTTAGTAGCTGCGAGGATGACTCAGAAGCTGGAATCAAAATAATCTCTTAAATGACAGCGGTGGTCTGGATCAGGCAGGAACAGACATTAATACATCCTGACAAGTGGTGTAAAAACATGATGCATACGCTAGAAATACACAAAAATAAATAAAAATTACAAACAACGGAATGGGTGTTTGATTCAAGATGTTCGTTGCGGGCTGCTTTGTTGGACAAATAAGCGAGTGCGAGACTTGAATTGCCAAACATGAAGAGATGTGAACCTTTGACAAGTGCATCTGTCAGCTCAATGGTGAGAGATCAGTGATGGATGCAAGTCTGTCCCACATTCCTCCCTGCCAGGTAGCAGAATGTTTGAACATGGCGATGTGTGACGAGGAGAATTGATTTCTGCCCGTGTCAAAATGGGAAGACGTGACCGTGGGTTTAATGAATAGTTAATGTCTTTTAACTTGGCGCGCCGCTGAGAGCCTGGTTGACGTCCTTTCAAAGAATCGCTGCAAAAAAAAGATTTTAATAAGATGCGTTTTTTTTTTTATTTATATCTTGTTTCCTTTTCTTTTTTTTTTTTTTTTTTTACTCGATGGGGGTTCATTTACATGAAAAAGTGTGCAAACCCAGCACCACTGATGATGATGAAAGGAAGCCCAAATAAGTGCAAGCTAAGATTTACTTCAGCCACTTCATGTGTGGGGCGTTGCAATTCACAATGTCTTTCTACAGTCGTAAAAGAAAAAAAATGAAGGTGCCATAAAAGTATATCACAAAATAATAATAAATGTTAAAAATGTGTAAATAAAGTGTCTCAGAGGGCAGAAAAGATTATCGTATTTTTTGGACTATATGTTTTTGTGTTTGTGTACCAAGTTAATATTTTATAACTGTGACCAGTCACACCCAGTATTGAAATAGATTTTTAAAAAATATTACGCCTCAAGGACCATTAAAGGCGCAAACAATTCGAAAGTTCCGGCAATTATTTAAAGGTGGAGGCTTTAACGAGGCTACAATGTTACAGTTGGCGCCTCTGAGCTGGATAATTTAAAAATAGGTCATCAGTGACAAGGCATCATTTTTCCAAGAATGTTACATGCAGTTCCATCTGAGACTGAAACAGAGAGAGGTTGTATTTTCACAACTATAAGGCGTACCGTATTAAAAGGCGGCGTTACAGTTACGAGTGATGTTTCAAAATTTAATACAAAACATATAACATACTTTAGCTTAAAACATGCTAGCTTGCATGCGCGCTAAAACATACGGTAGCAAGCATGCGAGTGAATGTTTTTAAAAAGGCAGCGGGAGAAAAACCGAGTACGATTGTACTTTATTGAAGTATTTATTGACTCAGCTTCCCTCTAATTGTTGTAAGAGTCATTCTCGTTCTCATGCGGCCCCTCAGAAATGATGCCGGCATTTGCGAAAGCTCAAACAAGAGTGCTAGCAGACACGTTAGCGGTTAGCCCTAGCATCCTCAATCCATTCACAAATGTTGCCGTCACTTGCCCGGCCGGCGCTGTCTCCCAGTCTTCGTCAAGCTATGTTTGCCATCCCTTCTCAGTTAATGTGACGTCATTTATGGAGCCTCCAGCATAGCTGCGGGCAAAAACAACTAGCGTGCATGTTTGAAAACGCCGGTTAGCGTACTTCAACAGCATTGTTTACGTAGCAATGGACACGAAAAAAAACGTCATTTGAGTGAGGATGTAAGGAAACTGTCTACGACCGTAAATGTTACTTTAAGAAGTCGATTCTGACTGACGGGACGATATTTACCTACGCCCTCACCCACTGGATGTGTGATTTACACCTAACTTTTAGAAAAAAAAAGTGTTTACAGCACAGATAAAAAGTCGTCAGAAGCCTATGACTACGCTATCGCCCGGACACAACTGAAACGTAGCGTCAACTGAGTTAGCAAGTTTGCTAACTTGAGTGTATCTATATCTTGTCTCTGCAATTCTTCCACCGCAACTTGGGAGTCGTTTTCACATCGCCATTTTCATGGATTGTGGAGCGTTACAATTGAGGAACCAATGACAGTTTCTTTGCGCAAATATTTTACCTCCTCAACGGTAATTTAGATAAATAGGCACAAGACGCTCACGTGTACAGAAAGTGTTAGTTTTAGCCATGAATTCACAATAAATAAATTTTTGGGTGTGTGGCTAGTGCATGTTTCTCTATTTCTCAAATCAGTTGACATTAAGGTTATCCCCGAATCCCTAAAATTTACAAACATCTTTTCAGCCAGAAAAGAATTTTGCGAGTGTCCCACTTCTCCATCGTTTGCCCGCGTGTGCACAAAAGAAAAATAAGGGCTTCATTTGAACCTCATAATTGGCTCAATCTGTTCATTCCATAAAATGAATATTCATATCTGCGGCAGGTTTGGATCAGCGTAGGCCGGATGTTGTGACGTTTGTTTCTTTTCTTTCAGTTACAGCTTCCATGATTTGGGGAATTTTCACAACTGAAAATAAATACTTAGAATATGTCATTTCATTGCGCGTCGCGTCTCTATTTGTCAAACAAACGATTGCCATGCGCCCTGGATGAAATCCGAGAAAATCATTTTGGAGCCGGTCTTGCACATTTTACCATCTGCTTGACCAGCAATGTAACATTTGTAGCATTTCCCGTTCCTTCTTTCACTTGTGTTACCGCCCCCCCCCCCTTTCCTCCTGGATGTATCTTAAATGTACCATGACAACCTGTCATGCTCGGCTATATGCACCCGCGGCACAACAGAAGGGTTCATTCCCCATCAGTGATCAGCGATGAGCGGCCATCTGCATGCGCCTCTTGTAGCGAGTTTAATGCTACAGCAGCTACATGACAACATGGGTCGGTAGCATGCGTGTCGTAAGCACATCCGCCAGCCTGGTCCAGATTAATACGCGCGTGAGTAATTTTCACCTTTTTGGTGGTGTCCAAACTTTGGCTGGGGGCGGAGGGGAGTCAGATTTCACATAGACCGGGGATAAGCACGGTGATGAACGAAGCAGCGGAGATATGAGCGTTTGACTTGTTAAAAGGGATGTTCTTCACTAAGAGCCTCGTTGACTGTGACATAACTGGGACATAGTTCTCCCTGTCAAAGCTAATAATCAATTCCCACTACAGGGATAATCTGACAGCCAGACCCCTACTGAGCGTGACGCCTCCCCACACACGCTGTCGTCACATCTCGGTATCTTCAGCCAAAAAAGCTTCAGAAGCGACTGAAACGAGAAATTGAAAACCCCCAGAAGAAATGGGGAGGGAATGCGGAGAGATGCCGCCAGAGCCAATTGTCAAAGACAGAACTTGAGGATTGGAAAACTGGTTGATTAATCACAGCGTATTTTACCGATCAGCGGAATTCATGAAATTGCTCGCAAGGGGAACAGTGTAGGGACGATCTCAAAGAAAATAGCAAAGCTTAGGAACGCGACATTGAAAAGTTGCGTCATCACTTTTGCCGTTTAGGTTATAGGCTATGATGAGCTTTTTGTGACCAACATTTCGTTTCCGTTCGGTACATCACAGGTTCACAAAACATGCATGTTCGGTTAATAAAAGCCTCTATAAACTGCCTCTGTTGCCACGGGAGGCACGAAATTATCTGACACCCGCCGACTTTAATTAGAACAGCAAACAACTTGAATAACTTATTGCTTGATTTTTAGCGTTTGCGCAACAAGCTTGGGCGCAAACAACACGCACAACAATGGGATCCGTGTTCATCATGTGCTTTGATGTTGGATTTAGATGCTCTGAACTGATAAAACGGCCCACAAGGGGACAACTGAAAATTTGGCGAAGGATAAAGACAAACACTTTCCTCTAGGCTCATCCTTTGTGTCCAGAACAGAACAGAACAGCAAACAGATTATTTTCATACAATAACGATTCACTTTTCCAAGATTGTAAATCGGGTTCTGATCCAGTGGCAGCAGGTGGTCCCCCGGAAGTGTGACGAGATGGACTTTGTTGCAGAATCATTGCTCATTCTAGATCAGTGCGTCTCGATTATTATCTGTGACGCCCCCGCCCTAGCAAGAAGAAACCAATTCACGCCCCCACTCCACGCTGAGTTATTACTCGCTGAGCACAATGAGAGCGCCACTGCCAACTACTGGTGTGGATGTGCAATTACACTTGCTTGTAGTATGGCAAAAAAAAGCATGTTCCCCAGGGTCACATGTGCCCCCCTCAGCCTCGCACCCCCCCGCCCAGGGGGGCCTGCCCCACTATTTGAGAAGCACTGTTCTAGATGGAACATTAAAAACAACTCGGGCTCGCGGAGAACATTCCATCTGGGACAGTCCACTCACTCCACCGAGTGTGACATCACAGAAAGGGGAACACTGGTCTTTTTAGAACAGGGGGGTCCTCAATCCTCTTCCTGGACACCGGCCCTGGAGGAACAGGATTGAAGAGCTCTGTTTTAGGATGTGTGACTAATTACGGCGGGTCTTTAAATTTGATCGCAATTTTAGCGCTGAATAAAGTTGGTGAAAATGATCGCGATTAAATGCGAGGCACCCAAATAAAGAAATTGCCGTAATCAGGAGTCGAGGTCATCTTATTTGTGGTCAATACTGCTGCGTGGCTTGTCTTTTTCATTTTTATCACCACTCCACCCATAAGTGCTTGTTAATCGATCCTCTGGCTCTGAAGATTTGTGGCTGGGGGTTCGGTGGGGGGGGGGCCCAAACTCACTGAGGCGTTAAATGTTAACAATAGCTTCTACTTGTGCACCGGAATCTTTTTTAAGGTCTTCTTTGAGTTGCCTGATTTTACCCAACTTCTACTTGAAACTTTCTTCATGACGCGGTGAAAAAAAAAATGTCACACTCTGCAAGATATACGGTAGTCGCAAATTCCTATGTTCAGTGTGCAGAGCCATGATCATAAGCACTGAATCATTTTTTTTTTTTTTAGATGGTCATGAAAAAGTCTCAGTGTGACGCTAACATTTTTTTTGCAGAATTGTACTCTGACTAAAGTGCTGTGATGTACATCTGGGGCAAGTCACGCATCAGTTTGTTTACTCGCGTGACTCTGTGAAGAGTTTTCACTCAGCTTGCTCACGCCCATGAGAGTGAAATGACAAAATAAGCACTGTGCCATTTTCATCATCTTGCGCTCAATGTCAAAGACTTACACAGTGGGATCGCTTACTGCATTTTACACCGTTATGATCAATTGTCTTTCCAACCACTCGGTTGCTCTTTTCCAAGTCAACTTGATGCCAGGTAAGTGAAACAAAATCCGTTTTTCATTCATTAATTGTGGAACAGGGGCATTAACGGGTATACCATGTCCATCCAAAATTCAGTTCCACACATCTTGTTTTACCAAAATGCAATCCAAATATTGCAATTTGGCTCATTTCTGTGCACAGATCACAAGCACAATCGCGGAAGACCCCGGGCGTCACGCTCAAAGCCCGACACAGCCCGCCACGTCATTTCGTTTGACCCGCGAAAACAAATAACAGAGCGTCTGTTTCACATCGCTCGCTAAAATGATGTTCTTTTCATTTTCATTCAAGCATTGCACATTCTCCTCACTTTAATTGGTTTTGGAGACCACTCAGAACGCATTTTATGAAGCGTTAGCCTTGTTTCACGGCTGCTTCATATTTCTTTCTCATCTTAAGTTGTCAGCTGGCTAACCAGCTCTGTGGAGTCCATTGAGTGGCTCTGTCGGCCTGCTCATGTAACAGTCCTTCTCATTTATTTCATTATTTACTTTTTTTTTTTTCATCACTGGTGAGCACTTTGACAATCCTGCTGGGGTTTGAGGTCAAAGCATTGAAATTGGGGAGCAATAAATGAGCTTTGTGGCGGAAGGAGTGCGTTACAGTTTTGACTCGGTGGGTTTGTGACTTCTCGCCCCTCCCCTAAATAAAAAAATAAAAAAATAAAGGGCGCCTCAGCCTGATTATTTTCCTCAGCTGAAGTAATTCAGGTGCACTAGCCTGGAGTTTCCCTTGACTTGTTTATTCGTTATTCATTTCCATCAGCCGTGGGCAACGTGATCTGCAACATGCTCCTTTGCTCAGGTGTTCGCAAACTCTGGATCAACCACTTGATGGCCACGAGCACAGAACCTCTTCCTGACTAATGCTTGAATGCATTTCTAATATGAGCCCAAGGTTAAAAATAAATAAATAAATAAACGTGTGTACAGGATAAGCGCTTAACCATATTCACATTTGTTACGTAAGTATTCCACCCATCTTGTAGCGCAGTCGTGTATTGTTATACCATTTTTTATTTTATTTTTTTCCAAACATGATAGCACTTAAATTTAATCTCCGGTTTCTTGAATTTATTCTGCAGCTCTTTATTGACTACCTGTTATTTTATGGAGTGTTGTAATCGTGTGAGAATTTCCAATGCATTTATAAGGTTTCTGTCATTCATAAAAGAAGTGAGTAAAATGTTTTGGTTTTTTTTCCTCACCATCCACGCAGGAGGGTTTGTTGCGTGTTGTTCCTGCCACTTTGCCTGGTAAACAGGAGCACTTGACGGTCTGAGAGCGTTCTTCGATGCGATTCTTGTTACAGCATCTGTGGGCCGCAATCACCTCACACGTACCGCCCTCTGTGGACAAACGGACAGGAAATACACAAGATAACCTCACGTTATACCGGGCAATTCATTTTTTTAAAAGAGATTCAAGTCAACTTTTCCCCCCCAAAAAAAAAAATATTTTTTTTTTGCACTGATTCCAAATCGCCCCTGTTTTTTTCTCCAGGGGGTCTTTCAGCTTTTCATAATAATAATGCCTGAAATATTAATTATATAAAAATAATGCTACATATAATATACTGTATTTAATTATTATACCGTAAATAATATACCGTATTTCATACTTATGAAATAAAATACTAAATAACAATAATTATAATACATTTTTGTTTTGGGATTTCACTTTAACTTTACTTATTTAGACTAAATGAGAGGACAGTAGTATAAAACACACCACATAATTAATATTATTCGTAATTATTGTGTTTGTGGAATATGACTTGGCAAAATCCATCTTTTTTTTAGTGATCTCAGGGGGCGGCCATTTTGTCACTTTTGGCGACTGAAAATGACATCACAGTTTCACATGGCTCAGATAACGACCAATCATGGCTCAGCTTCAGAAAACAGGTGTGCCGTGATTGGTCATTACCTGAGCAACAAGAATCAACAAATTGGCCGCCCCCGAGATGGCTAAAAACGGGTGAATTTTGCAGCTTATCTCATATTCCACAAATAGAATATTCATCAGAATGCCATATTTTGACCAATGACGTTGCGCAGAACCTTTTATTGCAAAGACTTCTTTTTTGGTTTGACTTACACTTTAACTGCATACGTGCAACTACTAAAGTGATATGCGAATAAACGTTGTCCTGAAAATCTGCAAGTGAGCCACACGATCTGATTGGCTGAAACCTCAGAGTTTCCGTACAGTCCAAGCAACACCACATTAAAACACCAACTCCGAGGCATCGGTGACATCATTCATTTTGAAGGCAAGTCCAACCGAATGCTGGCTGATAAAAGAGGATGTCAAAAAAATATATTATGAGAAGTAAAGGCGATATCTGCCAATGGGGCTACTGGGTCGAAATAACAATAAGGAGGATTGCCCATGGGTGGGACTGATGGGGGTGAGGGACATCCTGGAATAAGTGAGACGGCGAGAAAGTGCTAGAGGACGAGGTGTGTCTGCCTGCCAGGTAGCGACCATGCCAGTGAGTAATGAGCGAGCCTTTGGAAGTGCCCCCTTCACACAATTATAAAGCGACGGGCTAATGCAGCCAGCCGAGCTGCAGGAGAGAGGCCCTCCATCACTGCACCCCCCTTTCCTCGCGCCCCGGGAAAAACTCTTTATCTTTTCTTGACAGGCACTGCAACAGACACCTGCGTCCAACAATTAAAGTGGAACCCATCCCAGGACGCAGGAGAACAGAGGGAAGAATAACAGGATGTTACATGAATCCTCTCAGATCTGGAGCACACACAGCTACGGTGGGAAGTGGGGGGTTGTGACCAAAATGGCAGCGACCAAAGTGTTTGTATCTTTTATTTACTCGGCACACACTTGTGGTGAAAAGATCCATTTTCACTCACTGACAACAACCCAGTGTGCGTTTCTGCGGCTGGAATGGGCTCTTCAAATGTTTGAAATGAATGACGGCATTATCCTTCAAGCAGATTACACAAGTTGGGTGAGTTTTCTTCTCCCATTTCCTTCAATGTCTGCCGTGGTCGGACCAAAGGCCACTGAATCTTGGATTAAGAGGCAAACATTTGCAGTCCCGCTGGAAAGCCGTGTCATGCACTATTAATGCACTTCTCTCAACACTTGTTAGGCATTTCTGGGCAGGACAGTGCACAACATGGACTCTAAAAAAAAAAAAAAAGAAATCTTCCAAGAGTGTGTTAATGCCCCAAACTCCACCATGTGTTGGTTTGTTGAATATTTTACTGGTGGCCTTCTGACCGGCGCAGTCAAAGCTGAGTAAATGAGGAGTTTACGTTGCATCAGAGCCACTGCAAAAGCTTGCATCTTCTGAGTTACTTTCTCGGGATGCTTTGCTGATTACGAATACAAATGCGTGTCGAAAACGGACCGCAGGCATCCCTTAGTCCCCCATCAATTAAATTCTCTTTACATTAGCGCTGCCGTCGTTGGGTGACACATCCTGACCCGCAAATGTCATACAAGGACGTTTCTTGTTCTTTAAATGTGTTTCCGCTTGATGAATCTTTGAAAGCTTAATATCGGAGCAGCAAACAAACACCCCGGTGGGAGACTTTTCAGAATTGTCAAAATGGAGTTATAAAGAAGCTTTGAAATAAATGAACAGAAAATAATTATAATCAATTCCAAAACTTTACTTATTCTATGGGGACGCTAACCTTTTTTTTTTTTTTTAAGAGTGCCTACTAAACTTGAAGAATCGACAGAGTTTGCTGTGTTATTTTGGGAAAATTTACGCTCACCAGGCACGACATGCCGTACATTGTAATGAGATCTAATCAAAGTTGTTATTCTGTCAAGCCTTAAACACTCTAAAGCGCATCCTAACTTTTATTTATTTATTTCTTTTTAGAGCTCACTACATTTGCATGCAGCATAACCGCTAAATGCCGCTTCACCATGTTTGATTTGAACTCTGGGCTCCACTAATTGGCCCGCATGCAGACCTCTGGATTTTTATTCAATCAACATTTCTTGAATGAATTCACAACCCAAACCGTTCAGTGATTTGTAGACCAGTACCAGAATTTTCAAACGTATTCGACAGCTGACAGGGAGCCATTGTGAAGCCGTTCGGACTTCTGAGCAGAATCCAAACTCGAGCATTTTGTATGACCTGCAGCTGTTTGATGCTCATTTCATGGCATCCAGTCAGCAGGCCATGATGATCATAATGATAATAATAAAAATAAGAGATAAAAGCACGATTAAACTTCTCTTGCTCAGCCTGGAGCATACAAATAATCAGTCTGAAGACGTTGTCCAGCCGGTAAAAATCTCTTTTGGTCATTGATTTCCCATGATTACTGAAAGTCAGATCCGAGTCTATGAGCACCCCCAAATATGAAATGTAGTAAAAGCATAGCAGAGTAAAAATGTTGCATGGCCCCTCAATATAATTCGCCCCAAAATGTTTGCAATGCGAGGTCTGCCATCCAGTTGATTTATTTGACGGATGGGGCGTTTCATTTGAAATATTTTTTTTATTCAGGTGCTCACTGCTCAGTCGTAACTGTACGCTGTTTATTCTGTCACCACCTGAGTGTGGGCTGCGATGGATGCTGTCCTCTGAGCCTGCGAGACGGCGAAAGGGGTTAAAGCAACCCCGCTAAGATGGAGTGGGTGGCTGTGCACTCCACACTTTACGGAGGGGAAGTGAAGGGCATCGATGGGGCCATTGGCTGGCCATTTTTCTCGCCGTGGCCCACAGTGACAGCGGCCATTCAATGACTTGGATGAGGTGATTATGTTTAAGGAGATCAATGCCTCATTGTTTCCAGCTTAGTCCAACAGCCAATTAAAAGGTGTTAATGAGAAAAGGTTGTAAATCTTGGGGGAGAAGAAGAGCAATCCATCATGTCAGAAATGTTCTGAATTCAAAATGTGGAGATGACGCGCAAAGAGCAACAATTCAGAATTTGTTTTAGTAGTGACTGCAAATATACAAAACACAATTGACAAATGCAGTCAGTGATGGTGTAATCATGGCGCTTTTGTCTAACTTGGGTGACGGCAGAGCGGGGGTCACTGTGCATCTTGTGACTTTGTGAATCTGACCGTGAAAGGTCGTCTTGGGTTCTGTGATTGACAAAGTCAGTTCCGGTCAGCTCCATCTCACCACAACACTGATTTGGAAAAGCAGTGTTGTAAATCGACGAGTGGAAAATCATAAACGTCAACTGAATTTTGGACAAATCTTAACTCATTCACTACCAGCCGAGTAAAAAAAAAAAACAACAAAAAAAAATCAATCTTTGACGTCTTTAGCCGTCAATGGTAGTCAATGAGTTAAGTGTTCTCATACTGCACAAAAATGTTGAAGTTGTGTCGGCTGCATCTGCCACGTGTCGGGAACACTTAGTGACAAGGACATTTTGCCAAAAGGATTTAAGGGCCCTGTGAAAAAATATTAACCGGAATACTACCAGGAGCCAGCATTAATTCTTCAGGGCACAGTCAAAATGATTGCCCCAAATTATAACTATTACCAAAAGTGGAGCACGGCCAGTTAACTGCTTAGTAATGGTCCCAAAAAAACTAAAAAAAAAAGCCAAGATTCGAACACAGAACCTCTAGTCTGGGAGCCGGATGGTTGCAAAGCAGCTAATTTTCTTGCATGTTGCAATGAGCAGCCAGGATCAAAAGTCCTATTTTGATTTCAGGATCAGAGTTCCTGTTTTCCACAACTACAAAGTATTGTTCTGTGGTCGCATCGCAAAAGGAAAAGACCAAAGTCATCCTGCAGGCTCTCTGAACGCAAGTGTTGCATGTCCATGCATAAAAGTGATTTGATCTTTTTTAACTTAAAGAGGCGGATTGTTCTTGCATCTGTTTGGCACATCCGTTTAGAGCACATTTTTATTAGAATGAACTGATTTATATCTCTGTATTGTGATTATAACTATTTTTTTTTTACCTCTAATTACGACGTCTTTTGCCGTCAATGGCAGTAAATTAATGAGCTTTAAATTTCAATTCAAACCTTTACAACAATAAAAATACACAATATGACACGATGCAATAAGATGCATCTAATATTTTTGCATTTAAAATGGCCCGCTTCACAAACTCACGACGTGGTAGAATACATTTTTTTTTATTTTACAAAATTTTTCAAGGCACAAAAGAGTAACAAATATTTCGAGTGACAACAAAATGTCTCTAAGCAAGCACTTGCTGAGTTCTCTTATATATTTTTCTAAGCGCTGCAAAAAAAAATAGAAGAGTGCATTAATAATTGGTTTCCGAAGCAACAATGTGTTCTTTGGCCAAGAGCTCATCAGCTGGCATTTTTCAACCATCGTGGCTTCCTCACAGCTTTTATCATTCAGTTATCAACATATTAACATACTGTATGGCCGAGGGAATAAACAAAGCGGCGAGGAAAACTACACACCCCCAAGAAGTGATTTTTTTACGACTTAATTGGTATGCACTCGAGTGGAAATGAAATGTTTCCACCTGCAAGCCCACTTTTGGTTTTGTTTTTCAAACCTACCAGATGCCGCTTCAACCATCAAGGGTGTGTTTTGCCTGAGTCGGCTTTGTAATTCCACGCGCATCTGGATCACGGTCTCGATACCGTGTGTGTGTGTGTGTGTGTGTGGATTTGCAGTTCATTGTATTCTGTTTTTATTGACATGCTACACAGCTTGTAATATTCCAGTGTTGGTTTCAGACGGCATTGTGGATTCGTCACTTCGGTATGATGGTGAGATTATGTTTACAGTGCAGGTTCAAGGTATGCTTGATACGTTTGGATTACCTTTGAAATGAGGTCCGACTCTTTCTATATTAAATTCAGAGTAAAGTTGAAATATTCATCTGCTTTCTTCTGCAGTCAGGTCAGGGGGGGCAGCATGTTAAAAAAAAACAAAAAAAAAAACCACACGGTCAAACTTCCCTTTCTCTCCGCAGGCACTTCGTTCAGCAAGAATAAAACGACCAGACCCGATCGAGTCCACTCTGCTCTCCACCGCCTCCATGCTGGTATCCTAATTATTTATTGTGACGCCATAACATGCACTTACATAGTCATCGTTAATGGTCGTAAAGTTTGTATCAGGGGCAGAATGGGTGCTGCATACCAAATGAGAGCTGAAAATGACGTGTTGTCGAGCCCGCGGCCCCAACGAGGAAGTGAATAAAGATGCTTTGCAATGTGTGCCTAAAAAAAAAAAAAGGCAATTAAAATTCTGTGTTATTGTACTAATTTACTATCCTTTCTCTGACTTTTGCGCCCCGAATTCACGCATGCGGTAAATTGCATTTTTATTCTGTACATTATGAAAGAAAATAAATATCTGATTACAATCTGTCAAACGAGCCCTAAAGAGAAATAAAACACTTAACTGTTTGCCCTGGTTGATTTTAAATAAGTGGAAAAAAAGGGAGACAAATCATCGGAGTGGCTTTGTGCCAGCTGTCCCACTGCACATATGTTTAATGATACGCAAAAGAATTTATCTTTTCATTACTTGGTTGGAACGTCAAGAACACCCCCCCCCTCCCGATTACGTAGGATAATGTTTAAACATGCTACAAAGCATTGTTGAGTGTATTCCAAATGAGGACCTTGCAGGCAGCGCCAGAAAACAACTTTTCATGTTCCTCCTCTTGGCAGCTAATACGAATGTATATTTTATCAGGAATTACACAATCCTCATTTAGGGATGCCTACTTGTGTAACAGCACCAGTTAAAATGGTTAGTGTAGGAAGATAAATCCCGGGGAGGAGTAGAAATAGACCACATTGGATAATTCCAATTTATCTGTGCTGCTATGATGTTTGACACTCATCTCTTCAGTAATTATGCGAAAGGGAGGGCATGACAGAATGCATACGGCATATTTCTGTGTAGAAGGCAAACTACTGCTATTTCAGTATATGTTAATTGTATTCCAGACACACATCGACCAGTGAGTATACTTTACTTTCCAACTACTGATGCTTCATATTTCAAACTAGAAAAAAAACGTTATCAGGAAGGGATAAATAATTTTTGACAGAAATTCAGATGATACAAAAATGATACATATAAAAAAAAAATTTTTGGGGGGGGGGGGGTTAGCAATAGCTGGGTTGACTTGGAGCCATGTATTCCGACTATAAAGGATCCGACTGACCAAATGGAATAAAAATGCTCCATATAAACACCCCAATTGTTATAAAAAGGCAAAATCCGAATGGAATTTTATTTAGATTCATAGAGGTGGTGTATTCGTTTTGCCAATCGGAACAGCCGGGCTGCATTCGGTCTGCGCATGCGCCATCTTGACGTAAATACGGAGTGACGTCGTCGTATCTGCACTTCAAAATGGCCGCTTAACAGAGTTCGTCTGCGACGCGAGAACTTGTTTAAATAACGTGTTAAAGTGTTAAAAACAATCCCGAATATTGTGTTAAATAGATGAATGGACTCCATCTTAATAAATCACGTGATGTTGATATCGATATCCGTGTGTCACATGGCTGTAACACCACTGATCTGATTAACAGGGCGGATTGGAAAAGAACACGTCACATGTAAACAGGTGACCAGAGATCTTCATTCGGAATGATTACAATCAGAATGACAAAAATAGTCTCCATGTAAACCCGGCTTCTGTAGGATAATAAATTTATTAAACAATGATGGCAGGCATTTAAAGAGGTGAGCATCAAGTACGCAAGCCAAAAGTTTGTTTACTGATTGACATTTTAAATTGACAGAATGACAATAATAATTGCAAAGTCAGACAAAATCTGTTGGGGTACACTGTCGTGTTTATTTGGATTTGGAAACCAATAATGGGAAAACCTATGACCCATTATTAAATGTCAGGTAGTGAAGAGATGAAAACAAAACAAAAACAATAAAACTCTCACCCGCAAACTCACAATTCAATGGTGCGTCATGCCATTGATGCCTTTTTTGTTTAAAAGTAACCACTAACCACAACTTTGGACATCATTTTGAGACATTTTATTTAAAATGCATTTAGCAAAAAGCCCCCAAAATCAAAATTCCAAAACAAAACAAATTATTTGATGTTTGTTGTATTGTTCCCTGGTGTGATGGAGTGTATTCCGCCTCAGTCACCACATTTTGTGATCTATTGACTTTCTCTGACCTCGACAAGGTTTTCTCTCTATATTGTCAGAAGGGCATCTACGGGTACCAAATGTCTCCTTGAAGGAGAGCAGCAACATCCACACAAAACAAAATTGGACTTTACAGGAAAAACATAAGAAAAAAAAAGCAGTCCGTGAGGGGAGCATATTTTAAGAAAATGCTTAATTATTTGCTGAATTAGAACAGTAATTATGCATTGTTTTTTTTTTGTTCTATGGCGACATCAAAATTAGCTCCAGTTTAGTGAGTAGACAAATGATTAGGCAGCAGGAACACTGGAAGTGATGGTGCTGACTTCTTTTACAGGTAATTTGATTAGTATGAATAAGAGATGCAAGGCCATGCTGGCCACAGCCCAGGTCGATTCTTAATCACCTGTATGGGCTTCATCTTGCTGGGCCTGTGTGACTCCATTGCTCACATCTTTATGGTTATTAAAGTTAACGATTGCAGCGTGCCTCATTTACCAAAGCTCTATCAATACCAGTTCAGCACCATGAAATTACCCCAGTCCGAAGGGAGCAGCGTGACAAAGCGGATTAAGAAGGCCTCTGTAATACCCCGGCATATATAACGCTTGGTGTCATGGACTCATTCAGGCCCACGGCAAGTGGACCCACTGCCAAGCTCGAGCCTTGTCAATGAAATGTGGAGAGGGGGCTACTTTTATGAACATTTGCGCTTATTCGGAAAACAAATAGCTGGCAGAAGTACAAAAACAAGAACACATCGAAAGTTCTCTGAAGCTACCCCGCACATGAATAGAAAAAAGGAGATTATCGTTAATATATGCAGGATGTAACCTACTTCGATGGTCTTCAGGTGTACACGCATTCTCGTATGAGCATGGCACTTCTATTTTGTCGCATATTAAATGGCGGATCAGGACAAAGCTGCAGTCAAGAGAGGAAAAACCATGGCGTGCCGTCACTTGCGCTGCACGCGTCTCTTTGCTGTGACAGGAGGCTGAAGCCAGAAATAGTGGAGTGCTGGGCCAGAAACATAATTGCACTCATTTTAATACAACGTGTCACTAAAATGGATCGCATAATGTGGCAAAAGTTCCATGAATCACACTTCAATCCTTTCTCGTGCTGCGTTCTAGCTTCGCAACACAAACATCTGTATGCGAGTGCCTCCGTAGCTCTTTATGCTTTACTGCAGCCCGTAGTTGGGTTGGCACGGCCTGAACTCTTTCCAGCGGCCGTATGACACAGGTCAGTGCACACTGTAAAACGGAGCTGGATGTCCAAATGAGCAACTAAATTGCCCATCTGAAAGAACCCAAAGTGCCCGTTTGAATGACACCATCGAGTGCCCTTTTCGAAATTGGCATTCTTTTGGAAGAAAACATTTTCGTGTGCACAATTGCTCAAATGCAACGCTTCATTCTTTATTTCACCTTCACCCGGAAAATCAAAGCGGACAAAAAAATAAAAGTGCAGAAAGTTGGGGTTTTTTTTCCGAGGGGGGGTGCAGATAAAGTTCTAACAACTTATTTGCTAGTTTGCTGTGAAGCAGACGTTGGTATTATCAGACATTTATGACCTGGCGTCTTGGGGGGGTGTTTTCCTTTTCCAAATCAAGGTTCAAAGCGACAGGGGAGGTTGTAAAATCCACCGTGCAATCCACTGTAAATTTGGAATTGTTGGTTGTAAAAATAAAAAAAATCAATATGACTGCAATATTTAGTAATAAAAAAAAACCGCAACATATGACAGCAATGATGTTGACTACCTAATTCGGGTCAGACAAGGCAGATTACACACCACACTATTTTAAATAATGCATCGGCTGACAACGTACATTACATATAATATACGACGTTAAATATGTATGCAGAACTGTTGTATGTGTAAGATTACACTTTGCGGTACACGTTTGTGTGCCGTACAGAACGTAAAGCAAACTGGTGCACAGCTGACGTCGCTGCAGTCGCTAAGAGTGCATATCGTGTTTCTGAAAAAGATCAGGACTCTAAACTCATTGAATCCCAGCCGTTCTCACGGCGTTTTTTTTTCTTCTGGATTTTGACTGATTTAGGCCTATATAATATTGTGTTGTAAACATAAAAACATGGAGCTCTGACGCAAAAGGCAAACACGTATAAATACGTCTTTGGGAGGCAGGGACAAGAACTTTCAAAACGTATATATACGTCTTATGGATTGAATGAGTAAAGCGCAGACAGAGAATCAATTTCACCCAAAATATTAATTTTACAAAAAAATAAATCAGGCTCGCAAGTACCGACAAAGTACAACAAATGATGCGGGTGAAAAACACACCAGGAACATAAAAAAGGCAAGGAGCAAAAACGGAAAATAAATCGCTGAAGGACAAGGAAGACCAATTGACGTAACAAGCAAGAACCAAATAAACAACTATAATAATAATTTATGGCGAACCCGACCACAGTTTGACTTCGTTTAACATCCTCTTCTCTATGAACGTCTCCGCAGTCCAGTAGCTCGCTCTCTCCGTGGGAGTGTCCGAGTAAACGGTGACAGGTGTGCGGCGCCACATTTGCTCCATTTGCACCTCATCACCATAATCAAGTTGTCCACAAATCTGCCACAACCGCTCTCGATGGTCGCCTCTTCACACTTCCTCCAGCCACATTTTCAATTTGCCATTTGGCTTCAGCCGCTTTGTTGCTCCCCTCAATCCAGATTCTGGCTCAGCTCCAATTTCACTTTCCTGACTGTCACGGCCTACCGGACCCCTTTTTTTTCCATCTCAACAAAAAACGTATGAGAACTTCCCACTTGGCCCTTAATTACCCGTCTGCACCGAATTTCCCAAGTACGGTACTCTGCCTACCTCGCGGTTGCAAGTCCATTCGGTTTCTGAGCGAACATGTCAAGACGATCTAGAAAAAGCGGACATTTCTTGCACACGTTGCACCTTCCAACCGCATCGTTTGTCTTTTTCCTACGCGGCTCACTTGCCGTCTTATTAACATGGATATTGGCTTTTAGATGATGCATTCATGAGCTGATACCGTATCGATCAATTCACTGAAGACTCACTTCCAAGAGGTGATCTGTCCAAGTGAGAGGACAAAAAAAAAAAAGCAGGAAAAATTGGTGTGCCAAACACGAAGAAGCGGTCCTGTCAAATGTGACATTTAGAGAGTGACCTAGCTTTCAGTCGCGGCAAGGACACGAGAGTGCTGACTGAGGGGAAAAGAGGCTCATGAAACCAGTGAAGGATCTGATCGACTATTGATTATCAACGTTTCCTTTTGAGCTTCTTCCCTGATCTTAAAAGATGTTTTACGTATTTTTTATTTCAAAATAAATATTTATTCAAATAAATATTTATTTAAATAAATATTTATTTAAATAAATATTTATTAATAAATATGTATTTAAATATTTATTTCAAATAAATATTCCACATTTGTAGTATACCTCCTTAAATTATGTGCATTCACAACAACGCTGAGGAATGTGAGGTTGCCAAAGTCCTTTTTACAAGCAACCTGTCATTTTTCTTGCACACAAATTGTCGAGTGTCTGGAGGAGTGCCTTCGCACCATTAAAGTGTGAAATTAATCAACAGGAAATATATGTTTTTATCCACATATTTATGTCAACATGTCTGTCGGCCAGCATTTCCACCCCTCTGTCAGGTAAAATATGAGTTTCTCCATCCACGACTCTTTTGCCAGGCTTGGGCGAAGATCTGCCAATTTGAACCATTTTAAAAATTTGCTCGAGGGCTCATTTGAGAAATCCAAAATAAATTCAAATATCATATTAATTGTATGTGTTTGGTGTATCGTTCAACTGTTTTTCACGTATTTTACAGGAAAATAATCATATTCAAAGATCAGAGAAAGCTATTAGACCAGTCTGAGTAGAAATATTTTTTTTTACATTTTTTCCACATTAATTCCAAGATTTGACTCCAATAAATATCGGTTCCATGCTTTATAAAAAAAAAAAAAATTGTGATTGAAAAACATGACTAATTGCGATCAATTATGTAAGATTTTGTGATTAATTAGCTAAAAAATGTTAAATATCTGTTTAGTTAGCTCAAAGGGAAAATTACGACTATGCATTTATATGGAGTGCGGCATTCGAAAATCCAAAAGACAACACTCGAACATACTTTATAAATACAGTACTTTCCGTAATATAAGGCGCAACCGTATATCGCCTGCGGCAACCCCCTTTGGGGAAAAAAAAAGATATACCAGCCGCACTCGACCGCAGTTTTCCATATTGAAAAAAATGAGTTGTTCATTGCATGTCCGGAACGATTTTGAACTGTGAATGCACCTAAAGGTTCATAAACAGATTGTTAAAACGGTACCTTTAAACACGGCAACAACTTTTCTAATTAAAACAGAACAGACCAAGAGAAAAAAAAAATAGATTTATTTTGCGTATTTTCTGAACTACAGACCGCCCCCTACTGGTGAAAGAAAAATCCACCGAAAAGCTGCACCGTTGTATTCGCCGCATGGTTTAAAATCGAGGAAAAAAGGAGTGGCTTTTTGTCCGGAAAATACGGTAATTGATCATCACAAGGCAATGATACCTTTTACAAGGACCATCCAACCTATAAGTGGAACATTCACTCTTCAACTCTTGTATAATATTCATAAATTAAAAAAAAAATATATATATATTTTTTCCTATACAATTTTATATATATATAAAAAAAAAACATGAACTGACTTTTATGGGAGAGTGAAAATTATTCACGGTTTTGGTGATTATTCTTTCCACGGGACGCCAGATACATTTTACTGCAATTTCTGCCGTCTTAATGGCGTCTGGAATGGAGGCTGTTGAGAGTACAGCAGATTAACCGTGAGCGAGTTGACATGAGACAACAATAATCTATTTTGATATTGTATGTCACAGTCTACTGAAATGACTTTTTTTTTTTTTTTAACCAATTTCTCTACTTGTGGGAAAGAACCATGGCTATGACAAATGACTATAATGGAGACGAGCTGAAGCCGAGCTGGGACGCAGTGTTCTGATCTGTGAATGGGTTACATTACGAAGATTGGAGCAAGGTTTGAAAAAAAAAAAAAAATAGAAAAAATAATTCGGCTCCCTCTCAGTGATATCCATCAAAAATACAAAGCAGTCACTCAGACTCATTAATGTCTGCTTGATAAGCTCTTAAGTGAGAGATAATATCTTGATGCGGTAACATGAGAGTCTCTTTCAATTGAGGCCACAACAGAGAAAAATGAGCCTTGCTCCGTCGCTTGCACGGCAAAGAATGTTTGAGAGGATTCATTCAAGAGATGATTGATGACTTTATCATCAGAACGAAACCATCTCACATCCCAACAGACGTGACAAAGACCATAACGCTTCCTTTCGACTTAGATAACTTTTTTTTTTTTCATCGTTATGGTTACCAAAGTTTATTCTGTGTTTTTTTTTTCAATTTTTCAATGCAAAAATTTTGTCTTGTTTTCACCAATTTTCAAAAGAGGCGCTGGATATTTTCATCGTATTGTAACAAATAAAAGGCCCAAAAAGAAAAGTGGCTGCATTATTTATGCACGCATATTTTTCCCTTCACCCAAATTAAAATGTTTGAGGACACAGGCTGATGTTGGATTCCCCGAGTCATAAAATGGTTTAAAAGGGCAAAAAATAATACTTATTTATCTCGCAGTTTGAAGTCAGTCATCAAAATAATGTCTCACTTTTGATCCGAGTTGCATGCAGGTCAACTTTTTATTTCACTTTCGTTTTTCATGAAGAACAATTCGTTCAATTCCGATGCAAACCTCTGCCTGGAGGAATCGAAATGCTTCCGTCACATCGATCGATTCCCCATCAATGAGAATTCATACTCATTTAAAAACTGATGACTGCATAAACTTACAATATTTTTTAAGTGGCGCTTTTATATATTATATACTGTTTGAAATTGCTGCTATACCCGGTTTCGACAAATGCATTTCATAATGAGTTGAGTATGAGCTCACCAGAAATAATATCCACAGTGTTTGTACTTTCGGCCTTGAATTCTGTTTTAACTGGAGAACCCCAAAGTTAAAATTAAATAAGAACGTGAATCTTCTCATCTACAAACTTGTAAATTGAATCAATGCCACCAGGGTGGACATGGAAATCATACGGTCGCACGTCAAAGCGGGACTGAACTCGGCGTGAATGCTAATGCGATGCAGAGTCGGCCGCGGAGGGGAGAGTGACAACATCCAAGTAAAATCGCTTCTCAATCTCTTATTGATTCGGTTAATACATCATCTTTGAGAAGATATGTTTAGATTTAATCTTCAAAGCAAGCAGAACATTCTACTTCTCATCCGGTAAAGTATCACCTCCAAACCGCATATCAATTTGGAAAGTGATACACTTGAGCCCATGAAGTGCCAAAAGCAGCACGCTCAGAATTTATACTTGTGACTTACGTATTTATATGTCTCAATGTGGTCTGCAGCTTCATTTCACCGGTCAATGCCGGTTTGTTGTGGCGGCGCCAAATGGTGATTGGGAACTAAGTGATTGTCTCCTGACAATCAGACAGGCTGTCTAGACAGGCAATGAAGAACGTTGGCTCTTCCATTTCGGCTCTGCTGCCCTCCACCCATCCCAGCCCGGACCACCTCAATCCATCCATCCATCCATCCGCCCACCCATCCATCGCTCTCCAAGGTAGGTCAAAGAAAGATCCACCTTGGCAGCTCATTCCTCACTTTGATGAAGCTTCTTGTTAGAGACTGATCATGTCTTCCATACACACACACACACACACGCACACACGTGCTCGCACATTTTTCACAGTCTTGGAATATCTTTTAAGCCTTGTTCTTTTGCTCTCACTTCACAGGCAAAGCCAGAGGTCTTTATAAAAATCATCTGACCCTGCAGAGTGCTTCCTGACAAAGCTGGCATTCATTGAAAATGGAGCCCGATTTTAAGATGAATGCCGTTTTTGTCAGAAGTGCTCCAGAAGTGTTTCATAGTAAAATGCATAACCTTTATACGCAACGTTTCACTCTTGGGCCGATTCAATTTGACGTTTTCCCCAAAATGTCAGTTGGAATCTAATTCCACAGCAATAATGTGCTTTAAAAAAAATAAAATAATAAATAAATAATAAAATAAAAAAATAAAAGAAATAAAAGAAATAAAAAATAAAATAAAAAAATACAATAAATAAAATAAAAAAATAAAATAAATAATAAAATAAAAAAATAAAATAAATTAATTAAAAAGAAATATATATATATATATATATATATATATATATATATATATATATGAATTGATGAGTTTGAACGCGACTGTAAATAATTATTTGTTTACACGCAACGGGCTGTCGACCAGTTCAGAGTGTCCAAAGTCATCTGGCAAAGACAAGTGGTATAGAAAACATCTGGAAATAATTCGGTGGCACTTGTAGCAAGTAGCAATTATACTGCACATTCTGATGCTCCTTCATCGTGATGGACTTATTAACTGTATAACGGGGTGATTTGTACATTAATGTTCACTCTATTACCCAAACACCTATGTACTCTAAATTAAATAAATGATGATGGTGTTGCAAGCTGCTTCGCACTCACAAATCAAATCAGATAGCTGCACTGAAGGCTCAGAAACAGATGGCTGATAATGGCTGAACAATCCCAAGGACCGTATTTTCACGACCATGGTGTTAAAAGGCGCTGTCTCAGTTATGGGTGCGACTTCTGTATACTAGCGTATGTTTTGAAAAAGGGCGCCGGAGCAGAACTGAATCGCAGCCTCAAGAACGCCGTCGTACGGCGTTCCTAATCATACACTCCAGAACATTCTGTTGGAATGGGTGAGTCCTCCGTATCTCCGCAAACCGATAAAAGGGAACGTTCAATTGTTTGATGATGTATCACAAGATCCCAAGGACGTAAGAACAGACGAGAACGCCGATTGAGAAACGACCTCCAGGTCCAGCGGAAGTTGATCTCGAGACCTCGGATGTCGATGAACTTCCCGACAGAATGTGGATACAGGTCATGAACCACGTAAGATGAGTTAACGCTGGTCTAGTACCGTATACGATAACCCGCTCACATCTGGAGACGTCCTTTCAGGATGTTGGAAGGGTGGCTGGCAAGCAACACGGCTGACATTTTGCCTTTAATGATTCAGTCAGATGAAGGCTCGCAAGCGCCGACTGTCACCATGATGAATTCCTTCATTTCTTGTAATAAGCTGGCTGGAAGTGATTTATCTGCGGCGCGCAGGAGACACTCTATACAGTAGTGGACAGCGGCAGGAGACATAAAATGAAACATAATATGTCACCAAAGTATTTCCGGTGCAGTCGGTAAACAAAGGATGAGCTGTGAGGGGTGAACGATCGCAAATTCGGTCAATATGAAAAGATTCCACAAAATCGCTTGTTGTGTGCTGCGAAGCTAATGGCGGCTCCGTCGCAATCCTCCCGCATTTCCGTATAAGCTGCATTTGGCGTTGAGTTATGCACTGGACTTTTTCCATGCTCCACTTCCCTCCATGAGATTCATCACGCGATGAGACAAAGGTAAGTGAGATAATGCTATTGATCGCCTTTGCGCTGCCCTCTGTTGCGACCAAGATTAAGAGCTGTTTTTCTTTTTTTGTTTGTTTGAGGCCTTGATTCTGGGTAAATTAACTCCAAAAAAAAAAAGTCTGTTTACTAATTTATATAAAGCGTTGAGAAGATCGGGTGTGAAGCTCAGCTTAATACAAATCTTTTTCTTCGTCTGATCACGGTGGACGACTGGTTAGAATGTTTGCCTCACAGGGCAGAGGTCGTGGGTTCGATTCCGGCTCCGGCCTTCCTGTGTGGAGATTGCATGATCTCCCCGTGTCTGCGTGGCTTTTCTCCGGGTACTTCCTTCCACATTCCAAACCGTACCCTGCGATTGGCTGGCGACCAGTTCAGGGTGTACCCCGCCAATGGCCCAAAGACGGCTGGGATAGACTCCTGTACGCCCGCAACTCTCGTGAAGGAGAAAAATAATCAACCACATCCACAAATATTTGTCGGCATGAGATTTCTTCCTTGAGAGTCTAAGCAATCATTTTCAACTGATATTTGCAGAATTCTTTTTTGTCACGTTCCACAGTTGTCATGATCTGTACTTTTGTGGTTGTTTTCCTCATGTCATTTTTGTCCAAGTCCGTCTCGTTACGATTTTGTGTCCAGCTGTGCTCGTCGTGTGTATTTTTTATTTATTTATTTTATTTATTTATTTATTTTACTCATTTTGCTAATTTGTGAGTTTAGAGAAAATTATCTTATAATGCTTAATAATAAATAAATACGTTTTTTTTTTCCCTTTTATCTGAGTGGCTCGGTTCCAAAATGGCCCACGGACCAGAAGTTGGGGACCACTGGTCTGTAGGACTTCGTTGACAGTAAGGGAAGACAAAGAAGAAAGATGCCCAAGGTTTGCTGTTTTTTTTTTTTTTTTTTTTGGTAGACTACACTGCTGTGTATGCAAATAATTCCGTCTACTTGGTAGAATATCCGATAAGACCCTCAACTTTGAAAAAATTAATTTGCGAAACGCTCGCCAATCAGTCACAGGGCACATATTGCATAGAAATAAAAACTTGAATATAAAGAAAGCTCCATAAATTGAAATACACAATGAAACAAATTCATGCATTTCAAAAAAAAAAAATAATAATCGTGCATGAGTGTAAATGTCTGAAAACGGAAAGGTTGGTCTTGGTCTTCTCCCACATTTGATCCATCCGCCAATGTTGGGTGCTAATTTATAATAGTCAAAGTAAAAGACAGGATTACTGCCGAGCAAATTAATTGGACGTGTGACATTAAGTATGAAAGTGATCCCTACATGAATTTATGACATCATAAGCGTATTTAAAGGGCAGCTAAGAAGTAACTTTAACTATCTCATTTTGAGTGTGCGCGCAAGTCTCGACTTGATATTTTAAAAAGATGCCGTGATATTTGTTCTTCATCCGGCATCCATCCCATCGTCACCAACGGAAACGAGAAAATCTTCAGTTGCATCGTGATGCAATGTGGAACGACGACGGAGCACTTGAACGTTTTTTTTTTCAGGTTTTCCATTGATAGCTCTGGGAAGAAAAAAATAAAGAAACATATCTTCAACTTGACAAACCAAGAAGAGCAGTTTGGGGCCTTCTCCTCATTATGATCACATTTATGGTGCCGTCTAATAATTAATTAAAAATAAATGAGATAATCCTTGAACTTCTGGGCTGTAGAAATCGAAAGGTGATAGAGGAGACTGGTCTTTAATGACTTAGGAAGGGTGATGATTAAAAGGATGTCCTATCGCGTGTGTGTGGGTGTGTGTGTGTGTGTGTGTGCACGCGTACTTATAAGAATATATCCAAACCATCCATCTTAATATGCATCTGAGCTCTCGTTTGAGTTCAAAGGTCGCCATTTAATTATACCGCAGCAAACACTTAATTATGATGGTGCAGGGGAGCTCACCTTGAAGAAGGACAGCTTAGAGACAGGCAGACGGAACGCTCTCTAACCTTTTCAAAGTTGTTGTTTTCTTTGTTTTGTTTTTTTTTTTTAGGCATATCGAAGGTCGTGTGAATTATGACCCCCCGGTTATTTGAACGCGACAATTAGCGACCATTATGATAGATATCCTCGGTAAAAAGAGCAAACAGGGTCACAACACAGCCAGGCAGCTGTTGTCTAAGACATTATTCAAAACATAATTTTCACTGCGGGACGGTCTGCTGCTGTGTCGTAACGAATTTTCCATTAAAACCTTCCAATTGAAGACTCGTCAGCGTTAAGCTGTGATAAATTGCACTTTCACCCTCAGCTCCGTCGTACAGTTCAGAGTTTTGTCCGAAATATGACACGGAAGTTCCGAAAAAAAGTTGCAGCATGATGAGCATTATGCAAAATTTCTCATCTGGCGTCACATCAAATCATCTCAGACTGCCAGGCAATACGCGAGCGCTCGACAGGACGCTTCCCTCTGAGCAGTTGGCATCGCTGAGCCCGAGCATCGGCGCCGTCTCGCAGCACAGTGTGTGATCAAATGGCTCACAAAGCAGGCCCGCTGCCTCACTCGGTATGTTTAGTCCCTCTCTCTCTCGCTCTCTAACTCTTGAATACTCAAAGTGCTCCTTGTTCTCAGCATGGAAGAGCATATTCAGGTTGAAAGACATGTCTGTCCCTTCATCTCAGCGAGAAATGAACCTGTTTTTGGCAGCGGTAGACACGAGCGGCTGGGACGCTGGGGACACGTCCCCTTCACTTTTTGAAAGACTTCGCTTATTTGAACTTAATAATGAATATGATTACACTAGTACAAATCATGTCAGCCAGAGATTCAACTTACAGTACACGGCGTCCGGTAAATGGAAGTTGCTGTCTTTTTTTTTTTCTTTTTTTTTTGGAAGACGCATCAATGCGGCTTTCCTGCAGACAACCCATGGGAGCAAACGGCACAGCGATTTCTCAGCAGGACAAGTTTGCCGGTCTCAATCAGAGTGGAAGGAAAAAAAAATAGGGGCTGGAAACGACATCTCAGCTACTGCCGTCAGTGCCACCCTGGTTTCAGACGGCCGGATTTCAAATTTCACTCTCTCTCTTTCTCTCTCTCTCTCTCTCTTTCTTTCTCTCTCTCTCTCTCTCTCTCTTTCTCTCTGTCTCTCTCTCTCTCTCTCTTTCTCTCTCTCTCATTCTCTCGGTCTCTCTCTCTCACTTTCTCTCTCTCTCTCTCTGTCTCTCTCTCTCTCTCTCTGTCTCTCTCACAGCACTGCAGGTGTAGATAAAAGGCGAATGGACACAGCAAAGATATTGTATCATTCTCAAGTCTGATTGAAGAGCCGCATCAGATTGCGTCACCCGACACGTGTAGCGCCCACAGGATCATGTTTCCACCCTGGTCTGTCAATGCTTGTCTTAAACTTACAACCTGACTGCTTGGCCGGATATGTGCACAAAATATTCCTGGTTGTTTTGAATCACTTGAGTCAATTCAACGTGCGGAATTTGGATGCTCACGTAAAACAACAAATTCAATCACATGTAGAAGATCATTTCAGCTGCGCTGCTTGCGGTTATACGGCTCAATAGTTTAGCTTCATTTGTCGAGCATTTCAAAAAATGTTTTGACAGATGGAGAACAGGTGGAGATCAGTCATTACGGCTTCAAGTGAAAATGTATGAAAGTTAGCAAAGCGACATGCATGGGCTGATATTTTCCGCAACTAATTGAATTGAATTTGAAGGAATATTGTTTAACTTTAATTTTTACACTTTTTAGATTTTAAAACAATTACAAAAAAAAATCATTTTTAGTAGCTGTTTAAAATGCTCATGTGATAAAGCAGATTGCGAGTTGGAACGTCCTTTGGGTGTGTTTCGAAGAGACCTTGAAGTTGTTCCTTGCAGCTCGCAGCTCGCAGCTCGCAGCACCAGGTTGTCCTCCGATAGCCTGACAGCACATAAAAGTCATCTTTGAATATGAGACAGTCTGTCTGATATTTCCAATTTGAAAGATAGGTGGGAGGGCATGGAGAAGTTAGTGAGTTTGGGCTGCTGCTGAACACTTGAGTGAATTAAGATGTTTGCCCCTTCCCTAAGGTGTGCCCCGACGCCGGGCTGCGTTTCCTGTCAGCGGCTTCTTTTGAAGACGCGCTGTGGGTGTCTGGCGAAATCGCTGTCGGACTGCAAATTGAAATGCGCTACTTGATGTAATCAAAGTGAAAAATCGCAGTCATGACTCCATAAAGGACGAGCGAGGCACATGAAGGAATTACAAAATGTACAACACTAAAGATGAAGTCTGGAGAATGGTTGCTGGTATTACATTTATCTGAGCAGACTATTCTTGGGAAAATAAATAAATAATAAAATATATAAATAAATAATAAAATATATAAATATAATATAAATATAATATAAAATATATAAATCTAATATAAAATATATAAATATATAAAATATATAAATATATATATATATATACTTGTACTTGCTTCCCACATTGTCCAATGATGGCAAGAGCCACGCATGGACAAGGTAACTGTAAAAAAAAAAAAAAAAAAAAAAGGTAACTGCAGAAGAGACACAGAGAAGACTGAAGGGATGGGAGGACGTCCATAGGGATGCGTGAAATGTGTCATGAATCAGAAAAAGCTTCCGGCTCTAATTGGTTCTATCGAGTGCCTGAGCATCCCCTGCGGTGGGGACCAAATGCCTCAGTGTTGGACGCGATGGAGATTAAAGGCCAGCCAAGAAGTCATATTATCATCGTATGCAAAGGTACGGTGAGTTGTTTAACGCACCAACTAAGGTGATTCAGCGTGACAAGTTACGGTATCAGTTTGCGCATAAAATTCAAACGCCCTTCAAACGGGAGGAGGAGACAATGTGATTTGGGTTAATTTGTTCTTTCGTAGCTTTCAAGAGAAGTGCACTGTTGATAAAATGATGGATATCATGACTTGAGTTGCTTTTATGCTACAGAGTATGTTTGTTATGAAAATAATTTTAACTAAATTTAGCCAAAGAATATTCAAAATCATCCTTAAGACAATCCATGTTGACCACAAGACAAAACCAGTGGTGGGCAGTCAAGGCCTTCTCTGCTGGCCTACATAATCAAGAAATGATGATCATATTCTTCACATTTTTGTCAGATTATATCCTAGTGTTGTATTTTTAGGTGAGAGTTTTTATCCAATCAGAAGTCAGCTAGCTCGTGTTGCCAGGCAGATTTCATAATACCAGTAGCACAGACTATTCGTCCGAGGCCTTCGGATACAATCGTGCGGGCGTCTCTTCTGTGTTTCAAGAGGGCTTTTTTGACAGTTGCGATAGCCAATCAGATCACGAGTTGATGACAGTAAGGCCTTCTCGCTGGCCTAACATTGAAGGTGATGAACGCGTCTTGTGATTGGATATTGACTCGTGAGGGGGCCGCGCTATGCGGAATCAACACACCCGAAAGTCGTAACTGGCGACCGTTCGAAAATCTAAAATATATTCTTGCTTTTTTTAAGCCACAATGGCCGGAGGAGGGAAAAGTCTGGATTTAATTGTGCGAGGACATTTTCAAGACGGCCCTTTCAAGAGAAGCTAGGTCGTCCAACGCTCAATAGTGTGTAAGTGTGTGTCTGTTATTTCTCCATCATAAACGATGGTATTAAGAGGTTTATATAGTCAAGTTGGACTAAGTTGGACCTCACAGAAGGCCTGGGTGTCAAATGCATCCATTATGAAGCAAATAAGAACTTGTGAGGACGGGCTGTGGATCTTTGCAGCACACACATGACCTAAATTAAACTTGTTTTCTGCGTTCCGTACAAGTGAGAAAACGAGTGAAAAGACCAACAACGTTGAACAAATATTTTTACATAATCAAAATGACAGCATTTTAGATCAAATTTAATCAAATACATGAATTCATAAATAGTGCAAAATATTCGCAAATCAAAAACATTGTCATGGTCGATGAGAGTCGTCACAAAAGCCCGCATATTAAGTCGGACGTGTTTTTGAATTAACGTTAATTGTATAATCCGATGAATAATTATTTGTTACGAAGGCGAGTGAACTCGCACTTGCAACTTCATGTCTGGCCGAGTTATAAATACTTCCGTCATGTCACCACAGTTCACCAAGCAGAGCGTGTTTGCTAGTCGGGCTCTTTTGAAATATGAATCACAGGTTAACGACATTGCAATGTCACTGACAAACTGACCACAGATTTTTTTTTTTTTTACGTAAGCTACTTTTTTTATTCTCTCAATAAACGGGGGAGGCCATGATCAGTCATCGGGTATGACTCAACTTCTTTGCACTCTTTTTTTATGTTTCATACCTACTGCCAAAATTGCCAGAGGGACCTCAATTTAACGAGAAACATTTGGGAGCCACGACTGATTGACGGACGACAAAAAAATTCTGAATTTCGGCGATTTCAGAATCCAGCAAACACACTCATAACTACACACTATCACCCTGAAGACCCCCCCCAACCTTCTCCCTCCACTCTTCCTTTGCTGCCTGTACATCCGGAATCAAACTCCAGCAGACGCTGTCGAGTCAAACTCGAGACTCCCCTCAAGCCACAAAAACCGCAATCATCCAAATCCAGTCATTAAAAAAAACAAAACACTTGTGCAACATCAATAAATGCCCAAAAGGCTCGTGGTTCAGGTCAATCATTGTCGTCAGTTAACAGTCTCCAAATAACAGGGCAAATTCATCACACGGCTTAATCATATTGAGCGAGCGCACACCTCGCCTCCGAACAATATCCGCTAACAACATTAGCGAATGGCTGGTAATATGATGTGATTTCCCGCTGTCACGCCGGGATGCTGATGGATGGCAAGCAAGAGTGAGGCATGATTCGGGGAAACTTTTTGTCAGGAACATTTGAGAAATAAACGACACAGTATCGCATGTTTTGTTCATGTTGCTTGTTCTGATCCTATCAGCGCTTTTTTAAAAAACAGATTGAACCCCCTGTTCTTTCACACTGTCACTTTTCGGTAAATTTTACTCAAGTTAATTTTACGCCTTGGGGCAGGAGGGTTTTTACACGACCTTCTTTTGGGATGTGAAACTTTACGGCAATTTAAGATACCCGAACAATATTAACATTTAAAGTCGTTGTTTTCCAAGTGGCAGAATAAACAAAAAAAAAGGTCATGTGTTTATTTGTAGTGACCTTTTTAGTCACTTTTTGCAGAAGTTCTTTGCTTTATAATTGACGGGTTGAGAATGTTTAAGTATTTTCGATCATTCGTTTTGCGACACTATTACACTATTGCGGTGTGTCCCTGAGAAAGGAAACGATCCAAAAGATGGTTTTCCACTACATTGTTCACGGCATATTTATTTTCTCCTCCGTGTCCCAATTTGGAAATAGGTCATGGGAGTGTCCGGGTATCTAGAAAAAAAAAAATCGATGTTAACTCTAAACTACAGCAAAAGCATAAAACATTAAAGATGATACGTACACTATTTAACTCATTCACTACCAGCTGTGTAAAATGAAAAAAAAAATGTATCTCTGACGTCTTTAGCCGTCAATGGTAATAAATGAGTTAATGAGGAAAGCTGGCAAGTTCGCTTTGTTACAGCTGAGCTGCGTTTTTTTTTTTTTTAGTATTCAATAAATACTATAAAGTTGAGGTAATTTTTTATTTTATTTTTTATTTATTTTTTTATTAACTTTTTTGGGGCTTTTCATTTTCCAAACAGAGAAAAAGAAAGTAAAAATAAACCAATAGAGAAAAATAATAATGAATAAATATGAGGTAAATTTTTAAGTGTTTTTTTTTTTTCTGTCTAATTTTGACTTAAATTAAAATAGCTAAAGGCAAGAATTTTGGAAGATGTCGTTTTGTGCTCTTAATATTTCTGGATGACTGGGCACAGCACAGGAGCAGTTTGCCTAATTTGTCGTGTTTTTTTTTTTGTTTTTTTTAGCCTCTGCGGGTCTTTTGACTCCTCTCAAGGTCTCTTCAGCAGTCCCTCCACCGCCCCGTTTCATGCTGGCTACCTACCATTCCTACGTGGTCGCTGCTTCCCAGCCTCATTGTTTCTCAGATGAGGCTCGGAGAAGCAGGCCCGCTTTTATTCAGGCCAATGGCGGAATCACAGCCAGTCCGTCTCCTACCAAGCGAAGCTGGCAGCCCGTTTACAGACAATCTTCCCGTGCCAACGCGCGCACACTCCTGAGAGACACAAGTGTGAAAACTGAAGGGACAAAACATACTGTCATGAAAGGAAGGCCACAGTGAGCACAAATGGATGCGAAATGTAATTCTCCTCGAACCCTCTTCACAGCTATTATTGTCGGCGACGGCATGTAATTATCACATCATATAGTTGCAGGATTCTGCAGAAGGGAAAACAGATCACAATACTGGAGCACAACACAGACAACTTAAACAATGAAATCCATCCAGCGGCTTTTTGGCACGTCGCGGCCAAAGAGATCCCCTGCAAGCTTAGCGCGGGGACTTTGTTTTTCCGGTTATTTTGCGGAGGTCTGATGGTGTGACCGGAAATTGTTGACCGAACAAAGTCGAGCTCTCATGGTTGCCCGAGCTGCCGCACTATGACGGGTGTCCTCATTGAAAAATTGAGGCAGTTCATTTCATGAAAACGTCTTCAAGCTGAGCTCCAAAATATTATAACGAGGTGAAGCGATTATAATTATCTTGTCATATCAGTGACGACAGCACTATTCTAATTTTTTTGACACTGATTGACTCGAAAGCACATACGATTAAAAAGGCGAGAAATTACTTGAAAACGCCATATGCTGTTGCTGGAAACAAAAGTAGAAAGTATAATTCATCTTCAAAGCTCATCTTATTGTAAACAACAAATTTGTTCACTGCTTTGGTTTAGAAAGAAAAAAAAACAGTTTACCTTCAACTTTCTCGGACTTTCACGCAAAATTAAATTTTGAGTTAATATAAGGTTTCAAATGAGTCAGGTTGGATAAATTACAAGCAGTTGTCAATTAATCAAATTTATTTTGGGATCATCGTCTCGCTATTGACGACCTCTGACCTAAACTTAGCCAACTAGGTCGACTCACTTTTACTAAAACAATCTGTGATTGGACATGCCAGCCAAATCCTCCCCTCAGACAAAATTTGCAATGTCTTGAATTTAGTGTGATCAAGCAATTCCATTTTTAAACTAATTAATGGCAAAAAATGTCCATAATTAAGTGTTATTAATCCCATTTTTCAACTACTATATTTGTAATATTTTTGAATACGATCAAAACCAGGAGTGTCAAACTCAAGTACGCAGTGGGCCGAAAAGTAAAACTTGAACAAAGCCGCGGGCCTGCATTTAATTTTTTAAAAACAATATAAATGCAATTTTTTTCATTTTTAATTTTTATTATAAGTGGTTTTATTAATGCAATACAATGTTTATTTTTTAAAAATGACTATTATCATTTCGAATCTTACTATTGACATATAGAACGCAAAATGGTATCGTCGTCATTTGGCGGGCCAAATATAATTACACTGTGGGCCAAATTTGGCCCGCGGGTCGGATTTTGACACCTATGATCTAAACATCTTTACATTTTTCTTCCCCCAAAAAATTCTCAAAACGTATATAGTACATTTAGTTTGCAAGGCCCACTGGTAACTTGAGCGCGATATTTTGTTCCGAGATGATTCTCCTCAAGCAAATATGGTACGGAATTTGAATTTGGCTTTGCAAAGTATGCAAATTATTTTGAAGCAAATAAAACTGAGTTACCCGACTTTAAATATTTAACTGCGTTTAAAAAAATTTCAAAATCAATCTCCGTCGTTAACGCTTTAATTTGGACAGCCCTACTTAAATTATTTGCTTTAAATTCCTAGTACGCCCCATGCAGATTGACATCACCTGCTAAATTTAAGCAGACATTTATGTCTCAGGACACATAATGGATGTTGGAGGTGGCTCCGAAATAGACTTGGTTCCGGCCTCATTATAAACACGGTGCTGCCGGGGCAGGCCAGCCCTCCTCCAGCTTTGCGCTTTAGGCCAGAGAGCTGTCAGCTCAAACGGTCAGCTGGTGGGCTGCAAGCGAGTCGCACAGCAGCATGGTGGCTCGCTGCAGTTCACGAAAGGCTTCACACCTTTCCATCAACGGCAGCGGCTCGCTAGGCTCGGGTACAACAGCGAACCTGTCAAACCCCTGGTGAAAGGGCAGCCTTGATGGAGGATGCCCTGCGGCAGACGCTGCTCGAGGATGGGCAAGGTTAATGTGCTGCCTCCCGCTTGGGGTGCATCAGCTTGTCAAAAATTAACAGAGGACAAAGCTCAACTGAAACTCGCGGTTTGGAGGATGTCGAAATCCAGTGACACGTGGAACCGCCAGAATTTTGATCTGTGCTCGGTTTGAGTGCATTTGTGCTTTACATTTGGGATGGAGAATTTTGGAAAAAAACGTGGTAGCGATTTTTCTCACATATTGCGATTTTGATTTGATTGCGATTTTCTACACAATGTACAGTAACAATTATAAACATGGCAGAAAATGCCATTATACCAACAATAAAAACTATTACTGTAATAATGCAAGGACACTAAAGAGGTTTTGTGAGGGGGGGCAGTTTTTAAAAACTACTTGCCATCAAGTATAATTTTAAATTGTGTAGATGAGAATGCATTTTTTTAGATTTTGTACAATTGTACATATTTTTTGTACATTTTTATTATATGTCAATAAAATCATTGACCCTTACCAAAGCTAAATTGATTTAAATATTTAATATACGTTTGACATTGAACCGCTTTGTCATGATGACGTCAGCCGTTTACGTGTTACTCACTTTAGCGATTAGCACGCTTAGCGACTCCTCGGTTAGAACGCTAGTTGTGAGTGGAATAGTTTAGGAGATGATTCGCATCACGCAGTTCTTTGCGGCTGCTGTAGAAAAAAAGTCCGTAAGGCTGCGGCGCAACATATCTTAGCGACTAGCATTCAAGCAGCGACGAAATAAATCACTTCCGGGTCACTGGGCGAGAGTGCGAAGCTTTTTTATTTTATTTTATTTGAACTTTTCTATCATTATGTCGCTGGTTAGTGTGACCTGCGTTGTGAGAAAAAAAAAGAAAAAAAGTATGTGGCATTGTCCAATGCAGAATCCAAGTGAATGGTGCGTGGAACCAGAAATTAAAAAAAAATATGATTGAAAAAAATAAAGATGCAAGACAACGGGCATGGCACCTTCTTTACTTTTACTTACAGTAATCAAGTACTACAAATATCGTGATGAAAGTCAACTACTAAACATGAATGGCATCTCTAATCTCGTTGCACACTTGAGTACAATGACAATAAAGGGATTTCTGATTCTGATTATTATTTTAACCAAAAACTAACGGTATTTTTTTTTATAAAAAAAAAAAAAAAAAATCATTAATACATGGCTCCTGCATCTTAATCATATGCTGCTCTTTATCATTCTGGATCTGTTTATATTTTATTTCACAGCCACTATTTTATTCTCGCAATCGTTTGGCCTTCGTCCAAGTCTGCCCTTGCTCAAATTTAATTAATCAACTCATTTTTTTTTTTTTGCATTCATTCATTTTTACGGCCGTTCCTCCAACGCAGTGGCAGTCGAGAGACTTTCCAACACAATAAAACATCATGCTCTTTAAGAAACACTCTGAAAGTGTCAAAATGTCAAAGGCAGAATTTTGCGCAGAGTGCTGAAATGAAATGGTAAATATTGCAGCACCGAGTCAATGAAATGGATGTCACGGTAAGATGCAGCCTGAAGCGACAACAGTGGAGTTCAACACCAAAGTCCCTCCACTGTTCGGTCCAGTCTGCTCTATATTAGCACCATGTCAGTGAAATTCACTTAGACAGCGACATGTTTCTCTCTTTTTTTCCTTGGGCGGTATCATACTACAGGATCATTTATAAATGAGCTGGCGGGATGTGTGCATCGCAAGACGTGACCCCCACCCCCCCCACCCGTATGGCGCCAGGACGCCAATTCTGGCTTGCCTTCAGTTTTCTCTGGCAAAGTGAGTTGCAGTGAGCCTTATTATGTTCATTGACGCTGACGGCCATTAACATTTGTCTCCTTATGCTAAATTTCTTGCACCACTTTTGAGTGTGAGATGCAATGGCAGCTTTTCAAATAACGAGACAGACTCTTGTATTTGTGTTGCAGCCATTCAGACGAGTGGTTAAAACGCATCAAATAATCCTTTGGGCTTTTCATTTGGATTGAACTGTCTACTTTTTAAAGTACTCAAAGCGTTCTGACGCTGTACTCATTCACCTGCTGACGATGCGGCATCAGGAGAGAGTATCTTGCTCGAGGGCACTCGGGCGACAGGACCGAATTAAAAATATTTGCACACACATGTGAAGATTATAATTGAAATGAAGACACACGTGACAAACATAAAATCAGGGTTGTACTCAAATTAATTTACTGCCAGCCCAGGTAAAATGTTTTGGCTTCTTTACCCGTCAATGGCAGTGAATGAGTTCATGGCGTAAAATTCGAAACAAAACCGACCAACATGCAATTATTGACTTGTGTCTGATTCGGTAAAAATTAGAAGCATGCGGATGAATGAATGAATTAATGAATCAATGGGTTCTTTCTAGGTAATGACAGCAAAAAATAAAAATAAAAAACTAAATCATGTATCACTATAAAATTGATTATGGGGAATTCAACCCAAAAATGTTTATGACAAGAATATGGTCTATGCAGGCCAACTAGTCGAAACCTGACATTCTGATGAATATAAATTAAGCAGTAAAATCCACCTTTTTTTGTCCATCCCAAGCGGCGGCCATTTTGTCACTTCTGTCGACTGAAAATGACATCACAGTTGCTCATGGTTCAGCTAACGACCAATCATGGCTCAGCTTCAGAAAACATGCGAGCCGTGATTGGTCATGACCTGAGCCCTGAACAACTATGATGTCATTTTCAGTCGACAGAAGTAACAAAATGGGGATGGCTGAAAATGTGCTGCTTAACTAGTATTCCGCAAACACAATATTAAGCAGAATGCCATGTTTAGAGTCATGATGGTGAATAAAACATTTTAATACAAATATTTTTTTTTTGTGTGTGTTAACTTTCCCTTGAACCACTATATTGCGTTGGCTACGGAAGTATAATTTTGAAAAGCTTTCGGTATGTGTCAATTAAGACTCAAGGTCGTGCTTTGGGGTTGCGATGTGCGATCGCCTTCGTCAGTGACCTCCACCTGCAGGTCTTCCACGACAGCTCTTGTGTCAAGGGAGTTTCAAGCTGGTGTGGTCAAGTTTTTTTTCCCCCTATTTTCAACGGTCAGCATATCCAAAAAACGACTCGGCAAACAGGCTGAGTCTTTTTTTTTTTTAAATTGAGAATGTTGCTGGTCAGCTGGCACAGAGGAGGTTTGAGGACATGTGTATGCATCTGGACACTCAGCTGCCAGTCATGGCAGGGAGCCACCGTGAAGGGCGCATGAGTCCTCTTGGGGCCATGAATGGTCTAACCTCTGACAACCATGTCAGCAAATTGGAGTTGTAGTGGAGAGAAAAAAAAAAAAAAGAAGAGGACACCTGAGTAGAGCAATTTGCACTTTGGAATGCAAGGAACACGCCGCTGGATTTAAAAATAGCAATAAAGTGCAGAAATCCTCCTTCCACTCCGTATTAGAAGAAGAAAAGCTTGAAAAGAAGTGAAACAGTTGCATAACAGCTGATCATTTCCGTCACCAAGACTAACTGGAGACTTGGGACGTATTGTGGGCGGACTCGCACTCTTCCTGCGGCCCTGACGGGGGACCATGGGCCGCTCGCAGCCTCGCTACAATTTTTCTACTCCTAGTTTACTTTCATCTTCATTATTTATAGACATTAGAGGGAAAGGAACCATCTCCCCGGCGGCAGCTGATGGGGCTTATGTGTCTGTTCTTGCTGCATTGCACCGGACTTTACTTTTACACAGACATCACTCATTAATCACGGGCCTCATTGGGCTCTCTCGAGTGGCCTCGGCTATAATCGACTACACTACAAATGGCGAAACGACCGTTTGCGGTTTGTGCTCTTACAAACATGTTCCATTCCATGTCATCATCTTGCAGACTCGTTTCTCCACTTTTTAAATTATATTATCCCAAATGAAAGAGAGGAAAACAGTATTTGGATCCAGGATTAGCTGGGGGAAAATTTGTATGTAGAGGGTTTGTCTTTTTTTATGTTTTTTTTATTTAATTTTTCTCAATAATACAGAAATATATGTGACACGGTGGCAAGTCCGCCTCACATTGCAAAGATGCATGGTTCGATTCCAGCTCCAACCTTCCGTGCTTGCGTGGCTTTTCTCCGGGTACTCCGGTTTCCTCCCACATTCCAAAAACATGCACGCAAGGTTAATTGAACACTTCAAAATCTCCCTCGGTGTGACCGTGAATGTAAAAGATTGTCCGTCTATGTGTGCCCTGCGATTGGCTGGCAACCAGTCCAGAGTGTACCTTGCCTACTACCCGAGGATAACCTGGGATCGGTTGCAGCACACCCGCAACCCTCGTGAGGATAAATAAATAAAAGAATGAGGCACAAGCGAATATATTTTTTTTTTACCCTCAAAGCAACTACAAGGCTTTGTTGGGGACAAACAAACTTATAACATTCCACATTCCAAGGCAACAAATCCCCCCCAACCCGCCGCGATTCCGCGTAAATGACGAGACATGACGCTGGGCACGAAAACTTTTACTCGGACTAATCAGGTAATGTTCGGTGATGTATTGCTTGTCAACTTAATTCCATTTGACTGTGTACGGCTGAGGACAGCAGTAGCGCCTCGGTGCTCACATATTCTATGTGTCAGTGGCGCAATGTGTTTAACCACGTATGAAAGTAATTACTTCTCAAGAATGAACACAGTATAAAAAAAAAAAAAAAACTTGAGGATGCAATTATGCCCCTATTGAATAAGTCATCCTCCCTGGCAAGAGCTAATTGCATTAAAATGGATCGCGTCGAGTCCTCTAGCATGAACCATTAAGATTAACGCCAGGAGAGTTAATAGTGTGTCATCTCCTGGGCCGCAGACCCCTTCAAAACTTCCGCCACCTCCCTCGCCCGACACATCGAACATGAAATTAAAAGTCGGCACGAAGAAAAAAAAAAGTGAGAGCGGGAGGGTGGAAAAGTGCGTTGTGTCCCCCCCCCCCTCAGCATCTGCTCTCCCAGCTGGGAAAAGACCAAACCTATTCATCAGACTCCACTCTGCTGTCTGCGTGTGTTCTAGTCACTCAAAGGTCACACAGCGAGAGCAGCAATCTGAAATCCCCTGGCCTCTTTTTTTTTTTTTTTTCCAATTGCGTCGCTTCAACGAGACCGATATTTTAGGACAAACTTATTTACATACACAAGATCTGTGTGGGTAAATTTATTCATTGCTGTATCATTTATCAAGCGCTATGTTTGGTGTCCTGGGGCCCTGATGAGGATATGCCTTCTCATGCTTATTAAAGATGACATACTTTGTTAGCTCTGCCAAGAAGGTAATGTTTTTGCTTATGTGTGTGTGTGCGTGTGTGTGGAGGATTACACAGAAACTGATTCAATAAACTTCGAAAACTTTGCAGAAGGGTGGGCGCAAAAGCGATCAAAATTCAGCGTGAATTTGGATAAGGAAGCAAATGACGCACATTTTTGTCTTTGGTAAAGGGCAGCACTTTATTTAATTCATCCAAGAGTGCTGAAATTATTTCAGGTTTTTCCTAGGGCAAGTCTAGCTAGCTTTTTCTCCAGAGTTTGGTGGCAATTTGGATTTTAAAACGATTTGGTTGGATGGAACAATACAAACGCATATTAAAAAAAAAAAAAAAAAAAAACAGTCTAAAATGCTCGTCTACGGGGTTGTATTCAAGTCCACCTTTATCGAGTCCAGGTCCAGATGAGATTAAGAGAAAAGCTTAAGATAAGAAAAGTAGTATTTTTACGACCATAACATTTGAGAAATGTCATTTGCTTTATTAATTATGTGCGGAGCAAGATAACAAAAAAAATGACCTCTTTTTTCTGAAATAGTCTTCGAACAGAATCTTCAGGTCGCTTCATGTTTGTTTGTTTGTTATTTTTTTACGACGTTGTGGCTAACGGAAGTACAACCTCGCTATTGTCTGACATGACTTTAAGAAAACTTGCTTTGGAGCTCACAATCAGGTCAACCAATCAGATCGCTTTGTTGATCATCTGAAAATTCAATTTTCTGGAATAACAAATAAATAAAAGTTGGGCAAACTGCTCAAAATATTTTGCGAGTCCAATGGCTGACTCACTCCGAGTCTGAGACAATAAAAAAAAAAAGTTCAAGTCCCTACTCGAGTACAAAAGCACTGCTTGTTTATTTTGTAAATATGAGACAAACCAAAATTATGTGGAAGTGACCTAAGCTCCTCCTCCTCTTCGGCCCTCCATTTATTTAACTTTTTTTTTTTTTTTTTTTTACGAGGTGGGGGAGATGTGACAAGATGGCGGCTTCCGTCCCCATACTGCCAGTCTGATGAAATGTGTATGCATTCACTTGTAAACCCTCCAAATGGCTCACCGGGCCGTGTCATAGTTCCTTGTCAGGTCGTCTGCGCTCCACCAGGCGACTAATGCCTTGAAAAAACCGCCACCCGAGTTTAACATTAATCCCTACAGCATTCCCGTCTCGGCACTTCCCTCCGCCCTTCCTGTCCGTGCAAATGTAATGTGACACGTACTCCGAAGAACGTGGTCGCTCGTAATTGTTTAGGCCCCTGCATGATCTTCACTCTGGAAAACGGAGGTTATTCATGCGTATGTCATTGCTGGCATACTCAAAATTGGAGCAAGCAGATCATCACTAATGGCGGTGAGTTAAGTTGAAATCGACACATTGGCAGTTAAATGATGTGTAAAATAAGGTCCCGCGCTCAGGTCGTTCCCGGGAGGTTTATTTCGGTCTCTCTTGAGCAAACGGTGTCTCGGATGTTCTTTCACAAAGCGTTTACTCATCCATAAAAACTACATGCGATATATTTAAAAAAAAAAAGAAAAAAAAGGGCGCTCAATGTAGCGTTAGATTTAGGAACTAAAGCTCAGTTTGAAAATATGCGTGGGACTAATGGTTTTCCACTAGTGGTTCATCAATTATTTATCAGGGAGGTGTTTGTGTCTCAAAAACTGACAAAGAGACTAAAATGATAACATGTGTTGCCAAGCGTTGTGAAAAATTAAACGCAAAGTGCCTGGCGAAGGTGTTGGGCGAAAATGAGCTGTTCCGAATGTTTCAGGGAACGGCGAGAGGGACAAAAGTCACGCTTATTATATTATATCCTGACGCGGAGTGCCGTCAAATGCCGAAAATTGGCGAAAAACCATGCAGAAGGCAAACATACAAGTCAAGACTTTTGAGAAAATGTTTTGCGGCACAGTTTAAGAACACGTCAACTACTTCTACTTCTTGTTCAAGGTCGCAGGTGAGCTCCAGCCTGGAGCTGGCGTACACCATCGAAAGGTCGCCAATCGATCACATGGACAAACGCTCATATGGACAAACAAACACCCACGCACAAATTCACACTTACGGGCAGTTTGGAGTCCGAAGTTAACTTAACATAAACGTTTTTTGGATTAAGGGAGGAAATCGTGGTACCAGCAAAATAAATAAATAAAAATGGAGAATATGTCAACGCATTTATGACCAAAAATAAAGATTTTATACAAATATCGCTTTAGTCCCTCAGAATCCTTGCATCTCCAAAACCTTCACTTTTTAGGAAAACAAATAAAAAACAAAAACAAAAAACTGTGTGTTTGTTGAGCCATTAAGTCATTGACTGCCATTGACGGCTAAAGACGTCAAAGACCCTTTTTTTTTTTTTTTTTTCTCGACCGGTCATGAATGAGTTAAGCAAGATTGGTGCGCATTAGATTGCTCAGAAATTTGTCAAATCTGGCCATAGTATCACTTTAAGAAATAAATTTGATATTGACCAAATTTGGACATGTTGCCTTGTTGCTGCAGCCTTTATTAAATAAAATCATCATTTTTTTTTTGCCTCTTTGTTCTTGGTTCCTCCACACACCCAGCAAACAAACAAAAGTACAGCAAGTTTTTTTTTTTTCTTTCATCTGTAGGGCCCTTAAGTGGCCCGCGGACCGGTGGTTGGGAACCACTGCCACACAGGAGCATGCAATTTTTTTTTTCTGAGCCAAAAACAATGACAGATTCCATATCTCAACTAACATTGAAAGTGCTTTTGTGTCTGAAATGTGACATTCCTAATTTCCCGTTGACTTTTTGATCGTCTTTTTTTTTTCTGCAGACGGGAGAGATCTGAAGTCATCGTGCTTATGTCAAACTCAACCTCTCTTTAGCCACCGAGATTGATGTTTGCTCATCGATCTCAGTGGTGACAAATGTTTCTTCCTTGGAGGAGTTCTCAAGGCAAAAACTGACTTCTGACGGATGGATGTGTTAAAGTGATAGAACTCCAGTCAGCCTCGCGAAGCTTACACAAAAGTTGCAGAGCTAAAGAATTGTGGCTTTGGTTAATATCTTTGTGTCTTTTTATTGGCGCTGGCAGGTTGTGTCTTTGAAGTGGGAGCGTAAAAGTATGCAGCGCTATGACCTGACTTCCTTTTCCTCCCGAGAGGAAATTCAGGAGCAGCCAATCAGCTACTAAGATAAAATGATAAAACACTTATTACAGAATTTTTTTATTTTGATTTTTCTGGGCGGCGTTGCTAAGTGGGGTGCGTGTGACCCTGAGGGACATGCTTTTTTCCCACCATACTACAATAAAGTGTAATTGTACATCCCTGCCACTAGTTGGCAGTAGTGATTTTGTTTAATTTGATTTTTAGCAGCAAATGGTGCAATAAGTTAGTGAAAAATGTTTACAGCTTAAACAGGGCTATTATTTTTGGAATTTTAAGCAAATTGATGCACTTAAAATTGTTTCTTTTCCTTTTAATAAATAATGTTAATGAAGGTTATTCTTCTAAGCTGAACTATATGACTTTTTGTTTTCTTTGTTTACAAGGATGCAATGTTATGCCGAGGTGTGCTTTTGCTATTTTATTGACAAATGTTATTATTTAGAGTTGCGGCGGAGAGTGGGTGGTAGGGAGAGGTGCGCAAATTGTTTTCGTCTTGCTATGGGGTGCGTCACAGAAAATAATTGAGAAGCACGGCTATACACAGCACCATGTAAATATTCCGACATCGACAACATTATCTTCAGACACTTCAGAGTGCAAGTGAGTTCAGTGTGAGTGACTCGAAACTTTATCAAATGATATCCAGACAACTCGCGTACGATTTTTTCCCCCTGCGTGCGTTTCACTGGTTTCCTGTGACACAATAAATGCAGATTTTAAAAACGAGTTACTCGGCCCTCCGTCCACTCTCCCTTTCGAGAACATTGCGTGCAAGACGATAAAGTATTACTGGCTGATTGAATTAGATTCGGAATTACATTAGAGCGGCGAATACTCTGGCAAAAGCAGGAACGGCAAATGTGTTTGGCTTTTGCATGTGTTGATTTGAATGACCTGACAGCATTCACACCCAAACCGACACGGGGCCAACACAGTTGCAGTCGCGGGTAAGTGTGCGCCAAGTGACATTGCGCTTTGTAGCGAAGACGTTTGCAACTTGCCACTTGCATGTGACTGAGGCACATGATATGTGATATTTGACTTGAACTTTTTTTTCCAACTTCTGCGTGGACGCTAGCGACTCGCTTTCGCAACGTCAACGACGGCGAGCCACTCGCGTGCTGATATTAAAGGGAACGAAAGGAGCCGTTTGAATTGGAAGCAAACGACTGTGTTGGCTCGCAAACGAACTGCGCTTGTCGACGCAAACACCATCCGGCCATCATCTGAGCCGCTTTTCCTCACGAAGGTCGCAGGCGTGCCAGAGCCTACACCCTGAACTGGTCGCCAGCCAATTGCAGGACGCACAAAGACGGACACCAATCCGCACTCACAAACACACATGGGGACAATTTTGAGCGCAGGTGTCAAACTCAAGGCCGGAGGGCCGGATCTGGCCCGTCACATCATTTTATGTGGCCCGCTAAAGCAAATTAACTCATTAACTGCCATTGACGGCTAAAGACGTCAAATATCCATTTAAAAAAATTTTTTTTTTACTTGGCTGGTAGTGAACGAGTTAAGTAATCGACTTCATGTTTCTTGCCAAGTTACCAAAAAAATAGAAAACTCCTCTAATGCACACAGTCAGACCGGCAAATCTAACAGTACGAGTACACTTCTGGAAACAGGGCAGCCATCTTGGCTTTTTAAAATTAGCATAAGATTCTGTTTACAATTTATTATAAGTGGTAAATGTATGTCCCGGTTAATACTGTCATACAATTAGGAACACATTATTATTATTATTATTATTATTATTATTATTATTCTGTCTGATTCATTCGACCTAGGAACATGTTTAAAATCATCAAATGGTTGAATTCCACAGCTCGGCAACACTATGAACAGAGCGTTGACTCCCTCGTGCCTCCTTGGATGTTCCACAGACTTGCCTGAAGAATATGCAAATAATTCTAAGAAAAAGGCAAGCAAAGGTGCCATTTGAGGATCTCGTGTGTGTGTCTAAGCGTTAATACACTTACAGTAGACTAGGCTAAGGGTAAATGATGATGTCGGTTGGCGCCGCTCGGCGCATCATGACCATCAGTCATGCGTATCAGACCAATTGTGGCATATACACGTTTTAAAACGCAGTTTCAATCATATCATTCGCTCGTGAATAGCAAAAGGGAAGTCAAGCGTAACTCATCCAAATAAGGACTTATTCTCCTGGACACCTAAAATAGAAATTGACGTAAAGCATTAAGCATAATATTGTGTGTCAGCAAGCATTCTGAGTCAAGCTTTTGCCTGCTGTCTTAAAAAGTAAAGCTTGTTTTTTTTTTTACCTTTCAAAAAAGAAAAAGAAAGACTACTTGGCCTGTCTCACACTACCTTTTAGAGAGCCATTAAGCCCGGGGCAAATGGCTGATGGCACAGGAAGGACTCAATAATTCAGGAACTATTGTTTCCTCTGATGTGCACTGCGCTCCCAATTGACTTCTGCTCCTCTGCTGTTTTTTCCTCTGCCAGCTTGATGGATCTGCTCACTAAGAAACAACTTGAGAAACTCTCTAAAGACCACAAGAATATAAATAAAAGCATGGCTTCAGGCCACCATTGAGCAGCCGGGACTCACTCCATTGTATGTAAAAAAAAAAACACAAAAAAAAAAAACACATACATGTCAGCAGAGATTACAAAGCAAATAAAAAAAAAAGAAAAAAGGCCGGGCACACGTGAACCGGACTCATACATTAATCAATCCTATCCGTTTATCAATGGCTGGCAAGCCTCGGCCCCACAGCTTAGGCTGTCACTCGGTGATAAATGAATTACTTGAGCCCTGCTCGTCTCACTTGCTACGGGCTACGACGTGAACCTGTTAGCAAACACAAACACACATGCTCACGCAGAGTTTCAAAGTGCTGCGCTCCCAGCTGGAGAGTCACAGTCAAGTCGGCTCTCCGTCACCCATAAAGACCTTATTAAAGTGCCGAATGTGCCGGCGTCTCGGGATGACGCTGACTTCAATGAGCCGATAAACACGCCGTGAACGGGAGCCGGTGGATGCGTGACACAAGGTCGAGTGGGGATATGCAGATTCCAAACATCCGCCACCGGAGGAATTGACTAGAAGAGACTATCGGAACGTGAGTCATCATTGATACGACACGGGGGGGGGCCTTTGGGGTTAATCCATATTTAACCCGGTGTCACCGACACTTCATGTCAAGAGGTTGAACAATGTCAACACCTGTGAAGATGTTTGCTCTCGACTTGTCCTTGAAATGAGTTGTTCATTTGCTTCAACGCCACGGCGTTGTGCACGTCACCGTGGGACTAATGTAATTATTGCTTTAATTACAGCTTGGAGCGATTATTTATCCCCAGTTGGAAAAGACTAATCCATCATATTGGTAGTCCAACCAGATCCCAACGGGGTGGAAGTCACGTTGACTGAATATTTATACGCTGCGGTGATCCACATTTCCCGAGTCCTTGATTCAAACTGTGTGTGGTTCTTTTCTTCGCAGCTAGAGAAAACGACTTCTTGAAACTATGTATTTCTTTCCCGCCCCCCAGGCCGTGTGTGACTCTTGAAGTTGTATTCAAGTATCCCAAAACACGAGATGGCTGTACTGCATTTTAAGATGAACGCCACTTTTTTTTTTTTTTCGTACCGATTATTCAATCCTGCTAATAAACTTGATGCAACGGATGAAAGCAGATGATGCTGATGACGATCTGAGCTTGAAGTCACCGCAGACATGCTTCCGCTTCAGCCTGCATGGCCAATAGGATTAGTTGAAGTAATGATTAACTAGTAAAGCGAAGGGCTTTTTTAAAAAAAAAATAATAATTTTCTTTGCCGAGTGCCAAAATGCGAGATTAAAATAGAACTGTCATAAAAGGAAAACCAGTGAGAGCGAAAAAAAAATATCCTTTTAGTCAAAGAGGCCCCGGTTGTTCTTTTAGTGGCAACAAGCCTGCACAAACCCACTCGGATCACAATACATAATGTAAAAACTAGCTGGCTTCATCATAGGAAGACGAAGCACGATGGATGGAAATGTTGCTTGGCCCTCGGAGGCAACCTGCCCCTCAAGTTTCATCCCATGCTTGAAACGGACACGTTGTTGCTACGCCGCCTACGGTGCCAACGAAGACCTCAAATGAGGTGTGAAACTGCCAATGTCGTCCAACTCTTTAATCTCTGTGAGAAGTAAATCCATTAACACTCAGCGGTGAAGAAGAAAGCGAGCATTCTTCCCGCGGAGCGCCAGTCAGCTCCGTGCGCCTCGGTGTGCTCGGAACGTCAGCGGAATAATCGGTGACAGCGAGACAGTGGAAAACAGCGTAAAAAGCCCTTTTCGGGACACACACCTGCGAACTGTCTCGTTCTGTGCATCACTGTTCAGATCATGAAGGAAGGTAGTGATGATTTCTTACTAGAAATTAAAAAACGTCAGCGCTGAATGAACGAGGGGGGGTGAATAATGCAGCCTTTAAGGTACTGACAAAATATAAACAAAATGAGCATTGGCCTGTGTCACTCAAGCGGCTTGGATTAGATGAACTGTAAAATGAGAATTTTGCTTTGATACGGAAATGATATTCAATCAACTCCGATTTTTCTTTAAACTGCGAAATTAGCATGTTTCACATTCAGGGGTACCAGTTTTGGATTTATTCTATAAATCACAGACAACGTAGACATTATTGATTTGTTTTTAGATGATTGACCGTATTCTCCAGACTATGAGGCGCACCTGTATATAAACCGCAGCAACTCTTTTTGAAAAAAAAAAAGACGCATTTTTTTATGTTGAAAAAAAAAGAGTTGTTTGCTGCATGTTCAGACCAATTTTGTACTGTGACTGTGAACACTTTAAAAAAAGCAATTAGTGAGCGTAGCATGAAGGTTTTCCGCTGGCATGCTATGACATAATAGATCGCGCCCCCCTTCCTCCTCCTACTCCAGCAACAATGCAAGCGCAACTGATTTAAAATAACTCCATCATGATTGCCAAACTCGAGTGCCCTGACTTTTCTACAACGATACAGAACGCTCACTCATCAGCAGTTGAAGCGCTTTTTTTTTCCGAAAGAGATGAAAGTCACATTTCAAAAATTGCGATCTTGCCACGTCATTGATTGCGTAAGGACTTGGAGCTTTAGTTTCGCCCGTGTAACGTGTTACAATTATGTTGTGTTTGTAAAATTTAATTTCTTGCCCCAGAATAATCTCGATGAATTTAAAAGCGTTTCGGAAAAGATCGATTTTAAATTGATCGTTGCTGTCTGCAAGAATAGCAACGTACACCATTTTTTACACAAGACGGATCATATTCAAGGGAGTGATTGATTGGCAACACAGTCAACGGTCAAATGCTAATGAAAGCAGACTGACATCATGAGACATTAATGTTACTCATAATCCAACGACGGGTGTATCTCTTTTGCTCTCTGTTTAGGACGGTGATGATGACATGGCGGTGTGAAGAAATACGTGGCTTCGTGAGCAACATTAGCAAGTGTCCTGCCAGTGGACTCTGGGGATTAATTAACACATTGACAAACGCAAGCCACGAGAGAGAAACGCAAACAGTTAATCTGCTATTTGGCTTGTGTCCAACAAAATGAGTCCAGACCTGATTTTGCACTGAGCAAGTCAATTGTTGAGAGTAAATTGCGACATTATTTCAGTGCTCACACCTTTAGAGGCATTTTTATTTCATGGCATGGTGTGAGATTTTGAGATGTAAAATGAGCGCCTCAGCTGGATAAAGGTTGGAAAATACTGCTCTATTGAGTGCTATTCCTGGAACTGCTGCTGCCACAGTGCCTTGTGTCAGCATTTTTCTTAAAGTTTTGCAAATGTTAACAATTTTTGGGTTCCGTAGACTAACACCTACCAAAAAATGTATGCATCAGTACTATTGTATATCAAGAATAATGGCAGATAATTGTAGGACATGAACACGTATGTTTTATTATTATTATTATTACTATTATTTTTGTTATTATTAATATTATTAATATCATTATCATTAATAATAATAATAATAACTGTATTATTAATAATTTTATTATTATTATTAATAATAATAATAATAATTATTATTATTATTATTTTATCATTATTATTATTTTTAGTATTATTTTGAGAGCTGTTATTAAATTACATTTAAAATATAGCAAGTAAATTACGCAGAAGGATAACCAAGGCATCAAAACTCAATCACATAATCAAGAAAAAACTTGTAGGGTTTCATGCCGTTTTCAAAATGGCCACTCTTTGTGAGGTCTTCTCATTCCACCGTTAGGCATCAGTAAACTCTGTCCCCTTTTGTTTTAATCTGGACCCCGGGACAAGTAAATGCATCTGATTTGCAGATCTCAGCGATTTTTTCTTTTAAGTGTCTGTGCTGTTAAAGATCTGAAAGATAGCACACTGCTAGGCCAAATCATGTGTTGTGATTCCATTTACCAGACGCAGATAGAAAGCGGACACTATTATCTATTGTCGAGTCCCTCTGCAAGCATTTTGCTGATATGAAGACATGAATCACTATTTCACAGGCAGAGAATGGCTTGACCTTTGATTGCTTTGTGAGTTGAAACGAGCAGCGGCATCAGGATTGCCTTGTTTGTCATCAGGAAGTCCGGCTCGCGGCGGGTCAATGACAATGTTGGTTTTGTACTCATTTAAAAGAGACGCATTTTAAATTCAAATTACGGTCCAGTTGACACTGAATTATAAACTGTTGTCTTTGTGGAACTTGGGCAATCATCCTGTCTGATACAAAATGGAGTCACTGCTTTCTGCTATGTCACAAACTGGTAAAATAATTTGCTAAATGTTATGTAGCAAATTTATTTTATGATTTATTTGGATTGTTTATTATTTTTTATTTATTTGTATTTTCAAAATCCTCATTTATTTTTGATTCATTTCTAATTGAACATATAGATTCCTCTTTAATATGAATCCGAGAATTAAATGTGACAAATGAACGAGATGAAATAAAATTATTTTAATTTACTAATAAATGCTTTTACGTTCTAATTGAGGAGAGTCATCAACACATCTGAGTGAGAGGATTTTAGGTGTCCAGAAGACAAAAAAAACAAAAAAAAAAACAATGTAGACTAAAGGACTGGGCAAAGTACGTAGCCCTGAGGGACACCCGTGTTACGGGATGCTGTGTAGGTGTTAAAAAAAAAAACAACAAAAAAAAAACTGCTGTAACGGCGGTTTCCTCAATTATTCATGGCCTGTTTTTCAAGATGGCAGCTGGTAAGACATGAGGGCAGGGACTTGTATCTCTCCGCTCATTGTGTAGCTGCCTCTGTATTATTTTGTAATCTGTTGTTTTTTCCAGCTACAGAGAGCAGGGTGAAGCATTGGCAATGGGGAGAAATGAGGGCGTTGGGCGGGATGAAAGCTGGTGGGACCATTTATCATTCTGTTTTGCCGTCATCATGTCAAAACCCCAAGGCGGCTCATCTCCTCTTCACAGAACGGTACGAACAACAGGGAAACCGTCAAAACCGCTCCAACATCTGTATTTCACACGCGCAAGCTGCGGTTAGAACATCCCCACAGCCCTTGACACGACGAGCTCGCCTGCTTCCTTACTTTTGGCAGTTAGGAAGCACAAACACATCCAGGAACACGCAGCGGGAACATGCACACGCCCCAACAGAGATGCAGATAAAAAAAAAGCAAAAAAAAGATAAACACAAACGTAACTGCTCTTCCCGATCGTTGTAGAATCTGCTCCGTGCTATCTTTTATTAGCTCGTGAATGAAGACTTGTAATTAAGAGTAAGGACATTGGAATAGACGTACTAAAACCCTCACAAATCACAGAGAATAAAAAACAGCCATACATCATTCTAGCGATAAGGGGTGGTAAACACGAAACGGTTTGCACGCGTGTAAGCGAATGTTAGCTTGAACTTTTCGCACAACACAAAAAGGAAGCACGCCGGCTATGATAATCCGTTCTAATAAATGTTATTTAGGGCTGCTGAAATGTTGCGTATTCTTCATCTATAGCAGGGGTCACCAACCTTTTTGAAAGTGAGAACTAATTCTTGGCCGTCCAATAGTTTGAAGGGCAACTCATTTGCTACATATTTGTGAAACAACAAATTTGCGAATGTTATCTTTAACCTCGTGTGGGTGAAGATCAGGGGATCTCGTTAATATATGTCAACTGTGAGCTTGTGAAGCCCTTTGAGACCCGTCTGTGATGAAGTGCTATGTAAATAAATTTGACCCGACATAAGCGTATGAGTTATTCTTAATGCTGTCTTGTTATTCCTCTTTGTGAACACCCTGATCATGTGAATTATTTCTCACAGTAATTAGAAAACTGGAAAAAAAGCAAAAAAATTTTTCATAAATCGTTAGAAATGATCCCTTCCTTGAAAATCACAATGTCCTATGACTGGTGAGCTATTTTTAGAACAGTCTCGCAGACACCACGTTGGTGACGCCTGACGGATGAAGTGACATACAAATGTGGTTTTAACTGCTTGTATTTATGTAGTCATTCAGTTGAGGTTGCACGGCATTTTCCGGACTATAAGGCACACCTGTATATAAGCCGTGGGGAAAAATATTCTTTAGCGTATTTTCTGAACTATAGAGCGCCCCCACTGGCGAAAGAGAAATCCACAGAAAAGCCGCACCGTAGTATTAGCCGCATGGTTCAAAATCGGAGAAAAAACTAGCGGCTTATCGTCCGGAAAATACGCTAATTGATTTTCACACTTTATTCCAGTCTGAACAGGGACTAAGACCGCAAATTAATTGAAGCTTTTCCATCCTCATTTGCATGGCATTTTCGCATTCTTTTAAAAGCCAATGTATGGATCGTCCCTGCTAAATAAACAATTTGATAAAATAAAAGGTATGGATGCACGCACTTTAAATGAAAAATTCTCCAATCATTGGTCGCACTTTGCTTGTATCTCCCGTTCAGCCTCTTCACTCGCATCGTCTTCAATCGCAATAAAATTCAAATATTCCATTATTACGATAGACCACTGTTGTTTTTTGTGTTTGGGGACGTTTAACTCACTCATCACAGCTGAGTAAAAAAAAATTAATATTTTTGACGTCTTTAGCCGTCAATGGCAGCAAATGAGTTAACTAACATTAGCTAAAAGCGACTTGAATGTGACCCTCTGACCAAGCCCCGTCAGTGAACCTGATTCTGTAACAAAATGAAAGCGTTTCAACTGCTTTGGCCCGTGCATGACCAGAAAAGGTCATTCTCACCGCCCGGCACTCGCAGTTACTAAAATAAGAATACTACTCACTGAATTTACATTGAATAAACTTTTATCGACCTTGTTTCACACTATTCTGATTGCAATTTCCTTTTTTCCCGGCCGTAATGTGGTTGTAAATGTAGAATTGAACATTTATCTAGTCCCAGGCCATCAGAGCTTCTGGTTGGGCTGTTAAACATTTCTCACAGTCATGCTTTGCTGGTAAAACGCAAGAGGTGATTAACACGTTGTGCCTTTTCATTGCCTGCGATTTTCCCAGGGTTCCCTTTGGTGATTAACTCGTCCGTGTCGGGCTGGAGCATTTACCTTAGCTGAGGAGTTTTTGTCCTCTACGGTCACGTCAGTGGTAAAAAAATGCCCTATGTAAGTTGTCAAACGAGTCCAAACTTTTTTTGCCACCTTTGGCCAAGATGCACGGCCTTTTATTCATTTTTTACGACAAATGTGATTTGGTCAGACTTCAAGTCACAGTGACGCATCAAAACAGCCAACTCGTGCGGCCGAATCGGCCCAATCGACGTACACGTTGACAACTGCGCACGTCGCCACGAGATCTACATTCTAAAAAGACTTCGAAAGTAAGCACATTGCAGCCACTTCCCCGTTCCTGTGAATCTTTAGTTGATTGTCAGTTCACACCCCGCCCGACTCCAAACCCCAGCGCCGTCTCCCGTCTCCGATTGTGAATGTGATCAAGCAGCTTTTATAGACTCCAGTCACCACGTGGGGAAAGCTAAATGCATTGGCGCCATCACTTTGGTCCTCATGTGCACCTTCCAAAGTGCTGTGAAATCATCGCATAAGACTTGGAGCAATAAAATCAATCGTATCTTTTGCTGGACATTCTTTTTCTTCCTCTTTTTAGGTAGGCGCAACCAACTACCTGAAAGCGCCTTGCATCTGAAATGGGAAAATAAATAGCTTGACCTTACGAAGCGAGTACTAGGTTTGAATACCGCATTAAAAAAAAATGGGTGCTTCCCTCAGCTGGCATACACGGTGGACCTCTCATAAAAATGGTCATTTAAGGTGTCCTCATCAAGTCATCAAGACTTGTAATCAAGGACCAGGAATTATATATATAAATATATATATATATGACAAGCACCAGCAAGCTGAGCTGCCCAGAGATTTCTATTAATAATTATTATGAAATTAACATAAGAGTATGCTCATTATTGTGGTTCTAGTTGGTACAGGTGTAGTGGTGTTCTGCATCATAATGAGATCGCTTCATAATTAGTGTTTACTCACTCTAAAAAGAGTTGGGTCAAAAATAACCTAAATTTGCTTCAAAAGGGACCGGTCTAACTTCTTGGGTTACTTATTTAAGACCAAAAATGTGTGAAATTAATTACCGGCAAAAAAAACCCCAGCATATTTGTGAACCAATTTAGTATTGTATGTATTTAATTATTTATTTTATTTTTTATTACTCAGTTTGAGAGACTAAAAAAAAAAAAAAAAGTTTTTTTTTTTTGGGGGGGGGGTCGTTTTGTGAGGACTGTGTTTAGAGTGTGACATCAACGTTTGAAATTTCAGGAACAGCAAAATGCAGACGTGGTAACCACATGCACCGCCTTAAACCATGTTGTATAAAAGCAGCTTCAAAAGAACACTCGAGAAATTTTCAGGCCACTCACCAGGCAGCCACACATTTTTTTATTTGATTTTTTTTTTTTTTTGCATTCTGGCACTTGTTATTTTCCTTTTATGAGCACCTTTCATTGTTGTCCCTCGCAGTCATTTTACCCCCACTGAGCTAATCAGAGGTGGACGCTCCAACAGTATACCTGCAGAGAGCATCGACTGTAATTTATCTAAACACGCATGCTGTGCACCCACACAGCCTCTCTACCTGCCGAGGTTCTAATCCGGCTCGTCTTCGCTCTCACTTGGTTTGATGCATAAAGATTAGCTAAATGTACATTAAAAACAAATCGAATAAATTGCTATTAAATATCTAAATGGCCCTCTTTCATCAACATGAGTCAATGAGATTTTTTTTTACACCAATCCAAAGAACAAGCATAGACCAAACGCCTTCTTGCAAAATTGAATGGACAGAATGGGAATAATGTCACAGCATTTGCCTGAAATGCTTCGTCTCCAATCAAAGTTGTTGTGAATGTCTTCCATATGCGCGATGTGTTGGCCGCAAACGACTCTTTGAAGTGAACGACAGGAGCGGAGTCCATTTATTGTTTTCTTTCTCGTCTCGTTTCTGTTCGAGCTTCATGTGATTAGTCCAGACGTGTGGCGTGCATTTGTGTGTCTATACTAAGCACTAAAAAGGAAAGCGGAGGTCACAGACACAAAGCGAAGTGTGGAGATAAGAAAGGGTGGAGGGAAAAAAAGAAAAGGAGCGTGAGAGAATTAAGTCAAATTTGGACACGGTACAAAGTTGATAGATAGTTTAAGGGCAGAGTGCAGTCTTGGCAAAATGACATTTTCGTATCGGCAACTTCAACGTAAGGCCTGACATGTTGGCAACCTTAATGCCACCAACTCGTGATCTGATTGGCTATCGCGACTGTCTATCAACGCTACGAGCTCGCTCACTCACGCAGCCAGAACTGTTGATGCTCAAGACTGCGAACGAATAGTATGTGCCACTGGTACTATGAAATCTGCCCGGCAACACAAGCTATCGGAATTGTGATTGGATAAAAACTCTCGCCTGAATTGATACACAGCATTAGACTTTTTTTTATCGTAATATGTGATTGGATTTTCCTGTTTAGTTTTTTTTTTTAGCTCACTAAGCAATCAATAATGCATCTTTGTTAAAAAAAAAAAAAAGACGGCTCGATGGCTCAATGTGGCGCAATAGAACCCTGCTTTCTGACGAACCGACTCTTACTGGTTCGCCAAGCCTAACGAAGGGGCTCTCAAAAAAAAAAAAAAAAAGGGATCCCTATCACTTGTGACAAGGGATTGGGAGGTAATTTGGAGATATTAATATCTACGCATCCCACAATATTGTCATGCAAGCAACGGTCTCTCTCAGCAGTCACACGCAGCTTATGAAGAAATTTAGTTTCAAATGAAACCCAGTTTGCAGAGCAAGTTTATTAACCATGCAATGGAAGCAACACTTGGATGAATTTTCTCCATTATGAATACAAGTCTGAAGATTGCATTTTTTTTTAATCATTTCCTGGTTAATGCTTTAGACGGGTCTGATTTACTTAGATGCCAAATAGCGGGAACGGAATTGTGTGGGCACTGAATTGTGTGTTCACTTCATTTAATAGATTTACACCTGTTGCCAACAGCATGTGCAAAGTATTTAAAAAAAAAAAAAAAAAGGGGAGGGGTTTGCGCTTTAGTGGCTCTGATGCGTTTTACCACGGAAAAATTAGGGAGAGCGCCTTCAACACTAAGATCAGTCAGAAACTGCAAATTTGATTTCTTGAGAATTTTGGGGGGGTTCAAGACATTTACAAGAGGTTTACAGGGACAGAAAAGGCAGCACTGTGCAATCTGGTGCGCGTCTACCTTTCAGACGCGCTAAACAAACACGCAAATTGCAATTCATCTCATGTTATGGTACATGCTAAATTCAGCCATGCATTATCTGCACCGCTTCTCTTCACAAGGGTTGTGGGAGGAGCCTATCCCAGCGATCTTCGGGCAGTAGCCGGGAAACACCCTCAACTGGTTGCCAGCCAATCGCAGGGCACGAATAGATGATCAACCATCCGCTCTCATGCTCACACCTGGGAACAATTTAGAGTGTTCAATCGGCCTGCCATGCATGTTTTTGGAATGTGGGAGGAAACCGGA